>NC_072775.1:699385-761885 GCF_022539595.1 Amphiprion ocellaris
TCAGCTGACGTGGATGTTTGATGGTCTTCCTCTCTAGTACCAGATGATTCATCCATGAATTCAGCAGCTACAGACTGAAATGAAGCTCATGCTGCCGTTATTGAATTCCTGTTCCAGATCAAATGTTCAGAGCTCACCTTGAATGCAGCCGTCTGCTGTCTGATAGTTTTTCTCATTGTAGTCTTCAATAAAGTCTTTTTCCTCATGTCAGGATGTGGTGAGACTCTTTCTCAGTCTCTGCAGACGTCCCTCATTGTGCATCTCCAGAGAAGAAACAGAAAAACTGATCACTGCTTCAGCATCACAAACGCTCTCCAGCATTGAGAGTGTTTTAGGAATTCATTCATTGTGTTGTGAACTTTGAAGGAGCAGAAACTTTACAGCTGCCAAAGATATGAGCTCCAATTCTGGATGTTTTAGGAAATGAAGTTCATCAAATGAACAACAGATTTTTGCTGATAACTCTCATTAAATTAGTGAAGAAATCTAACATAAAAAGCTGTAAACTCTCAGGCAGCTTTTGTTAAAGTTTGTCTATAATTCTATCATCATGTTCTGGAACCAGGACTCTGCAGAAGTTCCTTCAATCAGATACTTGTGTGTTTCTATTTAAGGCCTCAGGTTTGAACGTACAGCAGAGGATTAGAAAGAAGTGATTTTAATATTTAAATCAGTCCAGTAAATGTTTGGAGCAAAAATGATTCAAATTTTGATTTAGATGGATTTGTGTCAAATAATATTGTAGAGTCTCACTTAAATATATCCAGATGAGTTCAGTGTATTTACATTTTATAGAATATTTGATTTCTTAATCTCAATACTGTAGGGTCTGAACCTAAATATTCTAATAATGATGTAAATTTAAATAATAAATAATATTGTAGTGCAGAGTCATAAACTTTAATCAGCTAAACTTACAGAATAAATATCACTGCACAATCTTAACCCGAACATTCATATTATTGAGGTAAATTTACATAAATCCTGATATTCTAGAGTCTTAACTGGAATATGTCTAACATGAATCTTTTTGTATTGTGTTGATAAACAACAATAACCCGACTTTCAGATAATATTTATTGTCTGTGATTGTGAGACTAAATTCCTCCACATTCTGGAACTTTCCACACAGCAGCTGTAGGAATAAATAAAAATAAAATCTGTTCATTTCCACATTATGCACATTTATTTATTCTTAATATCTCAGACTGAATGGTAGCTGGCAGTAAAAACAAACTCATCTGCTGGACTGAATTTCCCAAAATGGAAAGATGGACAGAATTTAACACTCATGTATCCATGGCAACGCTAAAGTTTCTGCTTCTTACCAAAGTTCACAACACAAGTAGAGATTTTAATGTAAAACTTCAGGGATGACTGCTAACCATAAGTATTCTGATCAATACTTCATGATCAATATCAGGACAGATGTTACAATTCCAGCTGTTCCATTAGACTGCAGTTATTCACAGAGAAATTAAAACATCACATTCCTCATAAAAACTAGATGGGACTTTTATTAAATAAAGAGTTGGTGAATAAACAGTGTAAAAAGTGCAAAGCAGCTCCATTAAATCAGGAGATGTGAGACTTCCACAGCATGGATCGCTATCTGCTGTGTTGATTCATAGCTGAATGTCAGAATGAACTGAGATAGAAAAGCTGCTTTGAGCTGCAACATTACGGTCTGACAATCCAACACCATCACAGTTTTCATCTGGTTGTTTTGCTCCAACATGCTGTGAAGTTCAGTTTTTACCTGAATCAATACAGAGATTCTATATCCAACCAAGACTGGAATAAAAATTTGAATGTTATGAGGTTATTAATGCATCCAATAAAGTAAATCTCTTCTGCACTGCACACATACTACACTTTTGTATAACTCTGGATGTCAGAGTAAAGGCAGACAGATCCACTGATCAGCCACAACATTCTGACCACTGACAGCTGAAGAGAACAACATCCATCATCTTGTTCTAATGCAACGTTCTGCTGGGAAACCTTGACATTCATGTGGATGTTTGACATGTACCACCACCTAAACACTGCAGGACAAACAACCCCCTAGTCTCCATGGCAACAGCAGTCCTTGATGCCAGCTGCCTCTCTCAGCAGGACAAACTAAAACTACTCAGGAGTGGTCCGAGGAACACGACAGAGCTAAGCTGTTCACCTGGGTTCCACACTCCCCACATCCACATCTGATGGAGCATCTGTGGGATGGTCCAGGATCAGCCTGGTCCAGGTAGGACCCACCCTGCAACCCACAGGATCCACAGGATCCACAGGACATCCCCAGAGGTTCTGATGAACCACTGGGTCAGAGGAGTTTTAGCAGCATAAAGGGACCAACACAGTATTAGTCAGGTGGTCAGAATGTTCTACTGTTATATTGTCATGCTGATTATATGATCAGTAAATGTTACCATCAATTATAACGTCCACATTGATCAGGAAAAAAAAAACAACTATCAGTTCATTCAGAAACTGTGGGGTTAAACCTAAAAACACAGACCTCAACAGCAGTTTGTTTCAAAGCAGAACACCAGCCGGTTTTCACTAAAGAAGCTTTCAGAGCAACAATTAAATGACAGTTTTGTTCTCATTAAGTTCACAGAGTCAGAATCAGCCAAAATAATGTCGACACATCAGGAAAAGAAAAACTTTTATAAATATTTCATTTGTATCAGTACTTCTATACATATAGATTCCTCTTTCTAAGTTTGATCAAATCATGATAACTCTGTGTCCTGTTGTACGATGTTTTCCCAACAGATGGCGCTACCCTCATGAATGGAGCATCAACAAGTGACGTCTACAACACAACAGAAATGTCTGGAAGCCAGTGGCACCACTTTGAGCACCTCTTGTAATTGTAGAGGCCAAAAATACATTTTATTAATCTGGTGATGTCTGAATAAATTTGGTATTGAAATATTTATGCAAGTTTTTCTTTTCCTGATGTGTGTAAACATTATTTTGGCTGACTCTGTATAATGAGTTTCTGACAGGTCACCAGGCAACATCTCTTTATAATAATGACAAACATACCTGCATTCTACAGGAGTGATTTTCCTCATGTGCAGGTAAAGATGTGTGAGGAGCTTAGAGATGACAGGAGCAGGAGTCATCCTCACTAATTCAGCTTCCACCTAGAAACAGAAAGACCACAAACAAACACACTGATAGACTCTCAAACGTTCAACCTCACAGCCTCAAAATATCTGTTTAGGAAGTGTTGTGTTTCTAAATTCTGCTGAAAGCATTGACAGACATTCTCTTCCAAGGTTGTGTAAAAAGCAGCCTGTCCTCTGAGCTACTGAGAAATCTTCCTGAACAAAGTTTCTACGTGTAAATAAAGCCTCAGTCAGAGATAACAGGTATCGCAAATTATAAACTTTCTTTGTAACTCAGACTTTCTGCTTCAATCTCACATAAAAAGGGGAGTTTAACTCGTCAGGTGACTGAAAATGAACGACGTGCAGTTCTAGATCCAAAAGTAGGATGTTTCAACTCATGTTTTACTACAAATACATGCAATAATAAATAAATACAATGGCTGGTTGTTAGTTTATTCACTATTAATATCATTTTATACACTGGATTGAACTTGAGCAGGGGAAGAGAGAAGGAACTTAATGAAATTATGGAGATTCAGAGAGGTAATGTTGCGCAATGTTAAGTTAAGCGTGGTTTAATTCAAAGCAGCTGAATGTTAAACTTCAGTGCAGCTGAACGGGTTTCAGTTAACCTTAAAGTAAAATAACTTTTTTAAAAGCTAAAATACACAGCAGAGAAATACAGGTTGAGAATTTCCTTCTAATAATGAGGACAGCTGCAGCAGCAACTAACACAGGTGTTCAGCGGTAAGTTAGCCACCTGTGCTAATTAGCCCGCTAGCTAACTTAGCCGCTTAGCTAGCTAACTTAGCCGCTTAGCTAGCTAACTTAGCCGCTTAGCTAGCTAACGCGTCCGGACCAACTGCTCAAACACGACAAAACACAACTCTTCACAAGTCACTGACTTAACGTACAACAAAACAACGCTACTGGTCAGAAGTATTTATCTTCTTACCGTGTTTTACTCCAAAAACAAGATCAACAGCAGCCAGAGATGCTACCAGACGTGCCGACCATAGATATAGAGCAGACTAGATCCGCTAGCGCTGTCTTCTATATTATCTATGGTCTGACCAATCACTGCTCTCTGGATCTCAGTCAGTCTGACCAATCACTGCTCTCTGGCTCCGCCCCCTGAGAATCTTCTTGTCGTTTGGCTCCACACTTGCTGATGACCACTTCCGGTCTCAGAAAAATGAAAAAACGGACCTTTTTTTTCGTTTCTGTCTCTTTCTGATTTTACTTTTTTGTTATTCTAAATATAAAATGAAAATCAAAGCATTTTTGAAGTTTTGTATATTCCTTTTTGATCATGAAAAGGAAAAACGCCTTGGAATTCAATTTTAATTTTTGTATTTTAAAACGAAAATCAAATAACCACTCGTTTTTTGTTCTTCAATACCCGTTTCAGAACGGAAAATCCAATTGCCAAAATATACACGGACCTGTTTCCTGTCTTTCCACCGTTTTGTTGTCATAAATAGGAAATGAAAAAAATATAATTATCAAAAAATACAAGTGGAACACCAAAGAGTTGGATTGGTTTTTCATTTTTTGATTCTGACAGCTAAGATGGTTTTAGCATTTTGAATTACAGATGAATTATGTATTATTCAACGACACCCACCGCTGTGTCTGCATGCCGCCTCACAGAGCTGCCAGCAGGTCTGTGAGGCGATGCTGAGTCCAGTTTTACAAGAGATGCAGAAGAGATCATTTGTTCAACATGACTTTAGAAAATTTTTTGTTTATTTACTACTATGTTTCCTGCTACTATTCACAGAATTTCTTCTTCTGTGCTTGAGTTCTGTCAGAGAATATTTTGCTTCCTTTCAAAGATGTCCAGCAAAATTCAGTCCCTCCAGATTTATCAGAAAAACCATTGCTTTTATACTAAAACATACAAGGAAACTGCTTGCGGTGGATTGCAGTCATAAGAAAATTCAAGACATCTAATCTGATTTAGCTTCATTGTCATGTGGACACTCTCTTGGACCGTTCACTGATTAGTTGATTTTTGAGTCTGATGAAGACAGAATATTTCATTTATTCTCTGCAGGAGGAAGAGAGAACAAGTCGAACAAGCATGACCTAAAATGTGGCTCCTTCATACAGTACTGGGACAGAAACTATATTCATCTGAATGAAGAAAAGACAGAACAGATGATATTTGGTTTTCAGTATAGAAAATAAAAGAAAACAAACCTTAACCCCACTGTAATTTGAGAAAAGACCTTATTGGTGTTCAGCAGCAGAGCTGTAGAAAGCCTGTCATGATATTGTATGCATATAAGGACATTTTAACATATTTATTAATTATTCTCCCTGCTTCCAGTGGTGGAGCAACTCATATCATTCACTTCTGCATTCAGGACTGTCATGTAGAACTACAAGAGAACTCATATACAGTAAAATGGACATTTTTAAGTAGACCTCAAAAGATTAAAATCTGGAATAATTTCTAAAGTGATGCTGTTTAATCGGTGATAAGATAGCTGCATTTTAAATTACACAGGATAAATGCAGACTCCCATGTGAAACTGCTCTGCTCAGGAAACTCAGTTGAAACATCAGTGTGGTCATCCCAACTTTGGTTTCTCTCTCTCGGCTGCAGGTTTTGGATCAGTCTTGTGTTGTTCAGCAGTTTGTTTTCAGAGTTCTTTGAAGCAGATTTTGTCTCTGAAGTCTGTAAGAGTCTGCAGAAGAGCTTCAATCAAATCCACAGCTAAACTTAAATCATACACACTTTAAATCATAAAAACATACTGATTCTTTATTTACATGTAAAAATTGATGTATTTTCCTCTGTCTGGACATCTCTCAATAACAAGAACAGAAATATGTTTGCAATAAAATCAGCATGAACAGTTTCTGGTTGGTGTATGGGGGATGACTGTACTATTAACCCTTGTGTCCTCGTGCGGGTCAAAATTGACCCGTTTTAAAGTTTGAAAATGTCAAAAAAAAAAATTTCACAGTGAAACTTCTGATGTCCACATTTTCAACATTTTTGGGAAATCTTTGAACATTTTTTGGTGGAAAAAAAGAAATGTAAAAAATGTTTCTTAAGAACATTCACATAAAAATCTACCAAAATCCAGCGAATTTCACTGGATTTTGGTTGATTTTTATGTGAATGTTCTTAAAGAAAATATTAGAAGTTTTACTGATATATATGGGATCACTTTAGATATTTTTAGGATTTTTTGGAAGATTTTTACTCATTTTTTGAAAATATTTACAAGGCACTTTTCTTGCCAAATTTGTGGGATTTTTTTTTTTAAAATAAAACTTTTAAGGGAAATTTTAAGGAATTGTTGGAATTTTCTTCCTGAAGGTTTTGCAAATTTTCAGAAATTTGGGGAATTTCTTTGCTGAATTTTTGGATTTTTTTCATACAAGGAAACAATATTTGTTGGTGCCGGTAAATGAGGACAACAGGAGGGTTAAACAGACCCAGGTCAGTGATGGTGCATGTTGGGGGCAGCTACAGTGAACGACTAAAAACGTCCAATAAACTTGTTAATTTAGATGCAGAAAGCATGCTGACCTCCTCCATACAGGGCACATGGTTCCGAAAACATACAGAGAAACAAACTGTGTCGGCAGTCACAGTCTCATTTATCTCAGGTAGACTTTACATTAGTGTCACACACCCGGTCACACAGAGCTGCTGTTCTCTTTCATCAGAGGGCTGTTCCACGTGTTCTAGATAATCAGGCAGCAGACTCCAGCAGCATGTCTCAATCTTGTGGCCATTCAGAGATATGTTGCACACAATGCTGCACCTTAAGGCACACCGTCAGGACTCCAGCCTCCATAGGAGCGAATGGATAATGGTTGATGCACAGCTGTGGGGAGAGCTGGAACAGCCAGTGCAGCAGCTACTATCTATTATTTAGCAGCAGCACAGAGCGTGTGAGGAGGTATGAAGAATTCAGAGAGGTGCAGGAAGAGTTCCCCTCTTCACAAGCCTCAGAGGCTCCTGCCGCACACACAAACATGTACAGCAGAGAACAGTGTGTCCGCCGCTGGGGAATCTAAAAGCAGATACCATTAGTTCTCTTAAGTCCAGACCTGGGTGGACTTGAATCAGTGATTTGTTTTTCTGTCTCAGCTTCACGGGTGGACATCTACTTTCTCTTAAGCATCCCGTTTCTTTTCAAAGTTCACAAAGTTTGTGTCCAGAGTGTTTTGATAAGTTTATTTCACATAATGCCAGCTTGATGAATCCATTAATTTTCATTTTTTTCTTTGACAACTGTGCTCTTAAAGGCTGAATTATATTCATCTTTTAATTTTATTTTATCTGCTTTAATATGAGAACTAGTGAGTACAAGTTCAAAGAGCCCAAGGTCTATTATGTGATTTTTCTAGTGTACATGAGTTGAATCAAATCCCGGCTAATGTATTATGTATGGGATTTTGTAGCCGCGATGGAGCTTGTCCTTAGAAAATAATAGAGAAACATTAGCATTTACAATAATAATAAAAAAAGTTAAGAGTTGTAAAGAAATTAAAATAGATTACATGTTTACTACTAAATTTAATTTAACACCCTATTTATGTCCTTTCTTGTTCAAGCACAACATTTGTCAGTGCTTTTTCCACTCATCCCTTATTACAGCAGTTTGGTTAACGCCTTCACAAATATTGCCTTTTTACACATACAGAAGCCACGGAGCATCATTATCATTAATTTATGTTTGTGTCCATTTAATGAATCTAAGTCCAGTGTGCACGCTTTTCTGCTCTCTGCTGTTTGTTTGTCTGTCAGTGAAATTATGCAAAAGCTACCAGGCTGAAGTTCATGAAACTTGGTGAAGATGTGGAACATGGGTGAAGGAAGAACGCTTTAAAATTCTGGAGCAGATTCACATCACTGAGATAGTGTGAGAGAGTGTGATATGATGTGAGATAGTGTGACATAAACTGCTGCCATCAGGCAGGCGTTTCAGGAGTATCAGAGGAAAAACGAGAATGATAAACAGCTTCGTAACTCTGGCAATCAGATTACTAAACTGCTGACTGGAGAAACGATATCTCATCAAAAAGATGACAATAAAGACTCATTTGATTTGGTTTGATAATGTGAAATAGTGTAAGATAATGTTAAATGATGTGAGATTCTGTGAAATAGTCTGAGAATATATGAGGCTGCAGTAGATAATGTGAGATATTCTGAGACAGTGTAGGATAATGTGTGAAGGATAATAATAATAATAATAATAATAATAATAATAATAATAATAATAATAATAATAATAATAATAATAATAATAATAATAATAATAAGAAGAAGAATAAGAAGAATAAGAATAATAAGAATAATAAGAATGATAATAATGCCTTTAATTTATAATGCACTTTACATATAAAATCTCAAAGTGCTACAATACATTTAAAAGAAACATTTTAGGATAATAGAGGTTGCGGGCAATAATGTGAGGTAGAGAGATAATATGATGCCATGTTAAATAGTGTAAGATAGTGTGAAATAGTGTGAGAAAGTATCAGAAAATGTGAGAGTTTGAGATAGTAAATGATAATGAGAGATGTGAGACAGTGTGAGATCATTTGAGATAATCTGAGATATTGTGAGATTATGTGAGACGGTGTGAGATAATGTGTGACAGTGTAGGGAAATGTGAGATCGTGTGAGATAGTTTGAGATAATACGACATAATATGACATAGTGTGAAATAGTATGAGATAATGTGAGGTTGCTGGAGATAGTGTAGGAAAATGTGAGATATGTTGAGATAGTGAATGATAATGAGAAATGGGAGACAGTGTGAGATCATCTGCGATAATCTGAGCTCATTTGAGATAATCTGAGATATTGTGAGATTATGTGAGACGGTGTGAGATAATGTGTGACAGTGTAGGGAAATGTGAGATATGTTGAGACAGTTAATGATAATGAGAGATGGGAGACAGTGTGCAATAATGTGAGATAGTGTGAGATAATTTGCTATTATATGAGATAGTGTGAGGTTGCAGGAGATAAAGTGAGATATTGTCAGATTGTGTGAGATAATATGAGGTAGTGTCAGACAGTATGAGATAATGTGAAATAATGTGATATAATGTGACAGTGTGAGATAATGTGATGTAATGTGTGAGACAGTATGATAGTGCCGGATTATGTGAAATAGTGTGAGATAGTTAAAGACACTGTGGCATCATTTCAGATAGTGTCACATACAGTGAGATAATTTGTGTGCAAAGGTCTGCAGTCTATGTTCAGCTCTGTATTTGGTCTTCGTCACTTCCAGAGGGAAATATCTGACTCTTTAGCTTCTAAATGCTCCTCTGTGTTCATCAGCAAGCTGCTAACTTTTCATTTGTTGCTGGTTTCCAGCAGCAGGGAGCTTATTGTGGGTTCATCAGCATCCTGCTGCTGGAAAAACCAACTGGATGACAACAGAGCGGCAAAATGAGCTAAAAGCAGAAGTGCAGTGCTGTTAGAGAGCACTGGAAAGACAGAATATTTGCAGGTCACATAATCCATTTTGAAATCCACATACAGTTTTTTAAGCTCCAGAAGTTTGAATCATGATCAAAGTGTATGTCACGCATGATAGCCAATGAAAACAAATGGAACTGTCAAAGTTTGAAGTCAGTTCATGCGTTCAGTAACATGCAAGACAACATTTCACCTTAAAAGTTACCAACGGCCTTTAAACAGCTCAGTGATTCGGATCCTCTTTCTGCTCAGATAAAATTAACTAGTAAAGATGAACAGCTAGCAGAACATCCTGTCGTTCATCATTCTCTCTTTTGATGGTTCCCCTTCATAAATGGTCAGATTTGATTTCTTCATTTGCAAAGAAACACTCCAAGTCGCCCTCTTAAACTTGGGCAGCTCATGCTACAATCACAGCGCCTGCAGGAGCTGAAAGCTTGTGTAGTTTTGTTTCCAGACCCGACCTGTTAGACGAACCCAACCTCTGCATGAACTGCAACATTTCCTCAGAATGGATGTTTTGAATGGAGCTTCATTTTCTCTGCACAGGAAAATGAATAAAATCATTCAAAACACAAACTGCTGGTGTTCATTTGCATGTATTGCTGCCACAGTAATGAATTAACACTGGTGTTTGGCTGTTAATATTCTCAAAGTGAAGAAACTATTCATGAAATCAACCTAACCAATGCACAATATTGAATTTTTCCGATATTTAATAGGGTGATATTTTCCAACTCAGTCAAACTTTGCCAAGACCTGTACATGCGCATAGTTTTTCCACATAAATGCAGAGAACACCATGTTTTTCCTGTTGTGGAATTAACATTTTACTGTGTTTGCTCTTACCACGATGTTCCACAGGCAAATGCAAACATAAAATTCAATATTTTCATACATACTATATATAAAACTATTTCAGCTTAACATGCCATCGGCTACTTATTCTGTCTATCTGTCTGTCAGTGTTTATTTTGGGCTGATGGCAATATTTCATTTTAAAGTCTTTAAAGCTCATACCAATGATGTGCCAATGTCACTCTGGGTCTCTAGTTAAAATATATGGATTTTGATTTGTGAAGTTTGTGACTGTAATCTGAAAAATAAATGCTAGTTAATTGTGCTTGAGTTGTAGCAATAATCGCAAGTCTGTGTACAATATAATGCAACTTAGAAAATGTTGTTGATGCATTTTTTATAGAACAAAGAAAGAGAGAATTATACGATACTCAAAACAAAACAAAAAGTGTATTTCTAGTTGGTTTTATTATAATACAGTTAAAAAAATATGATTCTCTTCAGTGTGGTGTTCCTGTTTATACTATTTTTGTGCATGTATTTGTGATATACACTACTGTATTTTTGAAATGAAAGCAGTTTTTCCAATGAAGATCACATTAAATGAATGATAAATCCAGTGTAGACATTGTTAATGTGGTAAATGACTATTCTAGCTGGAAACAGCTGATTTTTAATGGAATATCTCCATAGGGGTACAGAGGAACATTTCCAGCAACCATCACTCCTGTGTTCTAATGCTACATTGTGTTAGCTAATGGTGTTGAAAGGCTCATTGATGATTAGAAAACCCTTGTGAAGTTATGTTAGCACATGGAGAAAAGTGGGAGTTTTCATGGAAAACGTGGAATTGTCTGGATGATCCCAAACTTTTGAACGGTGATGTATTGGAGGGGAAACTCACAGTCTACATTTATTTACCCAAAGACTCCGATTAACCAGTTAGCTACACAGATGAGTGTGCAGTGAGACAGACACAAGGCTTCTAATAATTAATCGGCAAATTAGAAAGTAAATGGTGTAGTTTGTTTAAAAAAAAGACTAAATACTTCTTTGAATTGAGATAAAATACTAAAATCTAACAATAAAATGATTAAGAATCTAATACGGTAAGGTAAAATAACAGCAGTACATCTGAACTCTGTGCTGGCTCTGGGTATTGATTGAAAACGTAATACATTTGTAGAATGAAAATAAATGAATAAGTACATTTCTAAAACAGCCTATAGTAGTGCTAGTCCTATAGCAACTATATATCCCCACACAGGCTCCCTTCTATATGCTGCACACACACACACACACACACACACACACGCGCACACACACACACACACACACACACGCACACAATCATATACCCTTAAGTGAGAAATGCAAACTCATACCACAGGTCCAGCTCCCTGAGCAGTGCAGTCTGGATAAGCTAATCTCATAAAAGGCCCAGAGACTGCACAGAGACAAGCCTGAAATAAAAAAGAAGAACCCAACTGATGTGAGTTACATTACATACATCAGTAAAAGGTAAGAGGGAAAGATTTAATATGATGAAAGTAGAGACAAGACCGTTGCAGGTACATAAAGTATTGATT
The DNA here is from genome assembly GCF_022539595.1 of Amphiprion ocellaris. Classification (NCBI taxonomy): domain Eukaryota; kingdom Metazoa; phylum Chordata; class Actinopteri; family Pomacentridae; genus Amphiprion; species Amphiprion ocellaris. Next base: position 711,364 of record NC_072775.1, read on the forward strand.
ACAAGCAACCAGAAACAGCATCAGGCATTTAAAAGTTGTTCCTTAAGACTATTTTCAGTTCTTATCTGCCAGCCTTCTTGTCACCTCTATGGAGGGAACCAAGACACAAGCTGCAGGAACAAACCTCACAAGTCGAACTGTCTGTTGATTAACATGAGGTGTGTAATTGCAGCTCTGCAGAGGATCAGAGGTTGGAGACAGCTGTGGCGGCGTTGAGGGCAGCAGGTTATGGAACCGTGGCTGATATTTAGGTTTGAAGCCTCCTCATGAAGAAATGGATGGACGTAACGGGATTGTTGAAGCATTCAGGTTAAAGTCCTGCAACATACACCCCAACTGGTCTCCGCATGTTTCTGAAGGTGTCCTGTAGATTTTTTGTTTTTTTCAAATTTGAAAGAAAACCAGAGGGCACTGGTCATGTTTCAGTCTGTTACAGCAGCTTTGTCGTCCTGTGTTTTTCACTTTAGTCTGTTTTTCCTTGATGCCAAATGTTTTTTTTTTTTTTTTTTTTTTTTAACAGTCGTTGATGATTTAAGTGTTTTTTGATTCTATTTTTTTGATTATCTTGGAGGAGTGAGACAGGAAATGGATGGAAAAGACCGTTGCTGCTGCTGCTGCTCAGTGGAGTTCTACCTGCAGAGCAACAGAGCCAGCCAGATATTATTTATCCCAACAGGAGCCTCTGATCTCACTGAGCTCTCCTAAACTGAGGAGATGTTTAGACATGATATTCTGGAGGAATTTCTATGGAAGAGACTTAGAAGGAGATGAGCTGGAGGAAAAAGGCACAGGAGGAAGGGAGAGAGGCTTATAGAGCGGCTCTTCCATCTGTTATCATGGAAATGTTTCTCTATGGGTGATAAGATGGAGGAGCTGGAGACACTCGTCAGGAGACAAAGACTCTACCAGGAAAGCAGCCTCATGTTTTACATGGAAGCATGGCTGAAAGACTGTATTACTGAGAATAACACCAGAGTCAGAGGCTTCCGGACTATACGAGGGTGAGAGGAGAGGTGGAGGTCAGATGGTGGAACCCTGCACATGTTCCCATCAGAGAACAGATCTGTAGCAGGACACTGAACTGTTAGCAGTCAGTCTGAGATCATTCTATCTGCTCCAGGAGTTCACTGTGATCATTGTTGTTTCCATTCCTCCTTCTGCACATGCTCAGTCCACCATCTCCTCCACCCTCCTCCTCCAACTCAAACTTCTACCTTCATCCACTACCAGCTCTGGACCTCCATCAGTCCCACCTCAACTCACTCCTCCTTCTCTCTATGTCAACATGCTGCTGTTACTATGAAGGATCAATAAAGTATACATTCTATTCTATTCTAATCACAGGAATCAAGACTGTAGCATCAGATTCTTTAAATCTGCAAAAATATGAGGTGGGGCCTTCATGTGCTGAAATTTTTGTGCCATTTTATGCACTGACACCTTTCTGTCATGGTTAGTATTCAGGTTTTCAGTAGTTTGAGGCACAGTCGCTCCTCTAGGATTGATTGACATGGGTCAGCTTTCACCCCACATATGCACCAATGAGCGTTGAGCTCTCTTAACCCTGATGCCACTTCACTAGTTGACCGTTTTACTAACCTCTGCATACTGGAAAACCCCACAGGATCCACTGTTTTGAAGATCCTCTGACCCAGTTGTCTTGCAATCACAGTTGGTCAGAGTCGCTCACATCCCCACGTTGCCCATTTTTCCTGCCTCCAACTCATCAGCTTCAAGAACTGACTGTTCCCTCGCCGTCTAATTTATCCCAGCACTCGACAGGTTCTACTGCAACCATAAAATCAGTGTTGTTCACCTCACCCTGTCAGTGGTTTTAATATTATGGCTGTACATTTTTGGTTGCGTATCCAAAAGGAGCCATGAGTCACATATTAGCAAGTCCCTATTCCTGACAATAGAATGTTCTTTCGTCCTATTTTTATTCGAGGTTTTACTCACATGGAGTCTAATTCAGGAAATTTACAGTACACCCCAAATCCAATTTAGCAGCCGTGTGTGAAATGCTGAGAGTGTAGCGCTGAATAAAATATCACGTGTTGTTCTGGCTTTTAGGCATAAATAGAGCATCTTATCCTGTTACAAACCTCAGATCTCGTTTCGCTGTATCAGAATCAGATTGAGGGCTTATGCATGAAAACAGAGAGGGCTGATCTGCTTTGCATCATTGGCAGGTCAGCACATGATTTGTCTGTACTGTATTTGCTCATCTTTAATTCAAACAAAGAGGGCATGGAAATAATCACATTTAGTCTGTGTTACAGTAGAAAGGTCTCGCCTTTGATGGTGAAAGAGAGAATTACGTAGGTGTGCTAAGTTCACATTTTACTTTACGTCGAGTAACAATCAAGTTAGAGTGGTGTCTGTTTTACTCATGTACTACTGGCATAGGATTAGTATTACCTGGAGATCTCTGGTAATTTGTGAATTATCCCCCCACGTCTGTGTTTCTTGCAGTGCATTTGCATGGGAGAAGCAAGTCTGCATTTCACGCAAATTTACTGAAATTACAGCCTGGATATGATGTCAAATTTGTGCATGTCTGAGGGGGTCACAGAATACGGTGTGATACCTGCTCTGTCCAACACATAGACTGGATAATAAATTTGTTAAACAGTCTGTGGTCCAACATGCTGAACCAACAGTGTCGCCAGGACAACATAATTTGTGCTTTCCAAAACCCTTAGGCCTGTCTCATAGCAGTCTGTTGGGGTGACAATGACTGTTTCATTTAGGTCTGATCAGGTTCCTCCATGCAGCTCTGTCCTTAGCCTTCCACTGCCAGGAACTCCTGTCTATGCAAACCATTTCATGAAACAGCTTGCAAAGTATTTGAGTATTACTAGCTTTAGCTGGACTAGCAGCACATTCTTGGCAGATAAAGGTATTATCAGTGGCAAGGACAAGCAAAGACAAACTGACTCCAGCATCTGTTACAGTGACAGACCAGTTGATAGGTTTGTTTATCTGTGCTCTTTGTGTGGTGCATGTCACGATGCACCCACTGGCACAGTCCACCACAGACCTTGCGACAGATGTGTTTACCTGCCAGGAAGTCCAGTCTCACCCCATGAAAGTGGGAGTGGTCCACCACAGACCTGTGGCAGATATTGTTTTTAGTTCTGCCAGGATGCCCAGTTTCATCCTCCATGCCCTCAGAAGGGCGGGGATGCCAGCTGAGTCGCTGACGGCCCGACCCATGGGACAGGTAGTACCGGTTTTCATGGTTATCCGGTAGCAAGCAAACCAATGCCTGACCTGACTACCTTAGGTCTATACGTCACTGTTAAAAGCCGATGTTGCAACAACACTATTGTTAGGGTCTTGTTAGGTTTAGGCACAAAAACCACTTGGTTAGGTTCATGGAAAGCTTGTTGTTCGTGTTAAAATGATCACTTTTCACGTGGCATGTAGTCGTCATGGAAACAGTAAACATGTCAAAGCAGCAGCATGACCTGAGAACAGCGGGCAGCGTCGTCAGGATAACGGGCCATCAGGGCGTTTGGATTCATCCAGTTGAAAGATATGCTTACTGCACGCTGCTATGCATGTCATCCATCTCAGTATCCTCCCAGATTTCCCTCTCCTTGTTGATCTGATTTTGTCATTTCTGTGAATTCTCCAGAGGCCTGTTGTGTATCAGCCTGAAATGATTGTTTGAATAAAATTAAATTCATTAAAAAATGTATAAATAGGTGTGTGAGTGGGTATCTCTATATCTTTCCATCTATATCATGGATGGACACCTATCATTACAGGTCTATTTATCCATCATCTATCGACATTTTTCACTTATACAGCCCCACATGATGACACCTCCACCTCCGTGCTTCACTGTCAGGACTATGTGTTCACTGTGGTGGTCCTGGCCAAGTTGTTACCAAACAAGCTGGAGCCAGTGGTAGTCAAACAAATTACCTCCTAATATCCATCAGGCTTCTTCTCATGTTTCTTAGCAAAGCTTACTCTTGCAAAGAACAAGCAAAGGTGTTTTTCTTGGCTGCTGTCCCTAGAGGTTGACATGATCTAGTGTCCTTAAAGCTGTTTGAGTTGTCACAAAAAAAAAAAAAAGATTTCCTCTAAAAGCCCTTGAACCAGGTCTGAAACATTTACACATCTGTTATTCAGCGATAGATAGTGTAAGTAGTGCACTGTCTGTGTTCATTTTAGGCAGATGACCACTGCAGCCCTGATTAGTGGTACTGTTCAACACCTCCTGATTATTGCTGCAGCTGTGTTTCTATTGGGTTTTAGTTGGTCGTTGATCTTTCTGCATCCTTTTCTATCTTGGTTAAGCCTCACTGTTACGTCCCCGAGAACTAGGGGATGAAGGGAGTAGCAAATATACAGAAAACTGGGTAAAGAGGCAGGAAAACTGATTGTGTAGCAGGCAAATTATTTATTTTACAAAAAGGAAACAAAACCAAGATTCAATACAAGGCGAGCTTATGAACACAAAGCCCCTCCAAAATCAAAGCAACACACTTGTGATTCCAGCAGAACGCAAGACACCAACATTAGCCGCTGATCTGGTCCACTGGCAAAGATGATCAGGTTGGCTTTTCACCGTCTCTGATTGTGAGGTAGCTGCAGGTGTACCTGGCCACTCCCACCAGGCATAACCTCAGAAATAAAATAAAAAAAGAGGGGAGCGAACAGGAACAAAAACACAACTGACCCCACCTGCACACAAACACACCAAAGAAGGTAACATTCACAATCAGATGCTTTCAATTCCTCTGGCAATTTTTCTCCCATGCTCATATAATTAGTCTAATTAGAAGGTCTACTCAGTTTAGTTTCAGCAGCCACACACGTTTACTTACATTTTTTGCCTGTATTTTCCATATAGTGTTTATAAAGCATTTGTCATGATGTGAAAATTAGAAGTAATGCAATTATCGAGAAGTGATGTAGTTTTAAATCATTTGGATTTGAAGTGATATTCTGTACACTGTACTGTAGATCCCCAACATTAAAGCTGCAAATAGCAGCTCTTACTCTTGGACATTTAGTAGCCTTTTCCTGAGTGTTCTTCAGAAATATGTGTAAAGGAAAAATAAAGTGATATGAAGCTTTGCTCTGCCATTTGCAGAAAATTACTTCAACATGAATGAGTCTATATTTAGCTGTTTGTTCTCCTGAGCCACGTTTAATTATCATAAGCAGCATGCATTTAATACCATTTACAGTCAGGATATCGTACTTTCAGAACTACCACTCCTACTGCCTTCTGCCATATTGTAGATATTCGGTACGTCTTTGCAGCTGCATGAACTGTGTCACTTGTTTTATTCATCATGTAGCTGGATCAAGACAGACTGGAAAGTGAAGAGAAAATTATGCATGCAGGGAGGTTTAAGATTGTGTTCCTCAGGTGGAAGTGAAGATGTGAACTCACCTGGATTTAAGAGGCAATTTATAATGAAACATCACTTCATTGTCTTACAGTGTGTCAATACTGTACTATTTCATCCTCATCTCTCACCCCTGTATATATTGTAAATATTATTACTACTGTTCTATTATTATTTTATTCCTATTACTATGTCTATTGCTACATAAGCTGCTGTAACAATGTAAATTTCCCCTGGTGTGGGGAGAAATAAAGGACTTATCTTATCTTATCTTATCTTATCTTATCTTATCTTATCTTATCTTATCTTATCTTATCTTATCTTATCTTATCTTATCTTATCTTATTTTAACTCCTAATGAGCCTGAATCAGTCATCTGACGCTGGACGCTTTTCATTAGATTAAAGGTTCCCTTCAGGCTTGTTTTAAAATATCTTTCAACACTTTACTTTGAATAATATTTCATGTCTGATTAGTTTTTTCTGTTCAAGTGTTTAACTACAAATTTCTCACTTCCTCCCTTAATAACAAATCCAGAAACTATGAAGATAAAAATGTTTTTACCTACATCAATGGAAGTCCATTCTAGTATTTATGCAATTGAGGGTTCAGATTTGGGTGGGCTCCTTTAACACAACACAATCTGGACAACGAGACTCAGACATCCAGGGGCAGGAGCAACCATCAGCCGTGAGTGGAAGAGGGCATTAAAGTAATTTGTCTTCCTGTGTTTGAGGAGGTCTGGATGTCTCCCATCTGATGCTTAATGGTCCGTAACAGGAACTGGGACTTCTGGGACGTCCATACTGCAACTATCCATTTAGATTAAAGACATGGTTCATGCATATACTGTCACATTTCTAGCACCACCCGTGCATCTGTTGTTTCTTATGATTTTTCCAATCAGCCAATCGTGTGGCAGCAGGACAGTACTTAAAATCCTGCAGATACAGCTCAGGAGCTTCACTGAACATTCACATCAAACATCAGTGTGAGGACAAAACGCCACCTCAGTGACTGTGATCCTGGCATGACTGTTGGTGGCAGATGGGATGCTCTGAAGGTTTCTACAACCAAATCTCTTGGATTTTCACCACAACAGTCTGTAGAGTTTACTTAGAATGGTGCAAGAAAAGGGAAAACATATCCAGTAAGTGGCAGTTTTGTGGGAAGAAATGCCTTGTTGGTGATAGAGGTCACAGGAGAATGGCCAGACTGGTTAGAGCTCGAGCCCTGCTAAATCAGATAGTCGCTCTTTCCAACTGTGCTGAGCAGAACATCTGAGTGAACATCTCGTCCAAACTTGAAATGGATCATTTACAGCAGCATCAAGTTCCATTGTTGTCAGCCAAGAACAAAAAGCTGAGGCTGCAGTGGGCACAATTTCATCATCACTGGACATCAGAAGATGAAAAAACATATTCTAACCTAATCTAATGAATCTATGGAATGCCTTGTGTCGACATTTAATGCTGCTGCCACTGTTTTTGGATGCTTTGTGGACTTTAATACCAACAGTGTCGTCACTGACGTTGTGCATCCCTGCATGCTCACAGTTTATCATCTTCTAATGGTCTCTTCCAGCAGGCAGCTGGCAGCCAATCAGCAACTGATTTCGTGAAGATGACAGTGAGTTCGGTGGGCTCCACAGCATCCAGACCTGAATCCAGTACAACACCTTTGGGATGTGGTAGAGCAGCATGAATTTGCAGCACCAGTGATGTTATGAATCAGGTCGATGCGGTGCAGAATCTCAAAGGATGGTTCAGAACATCTCATCAAAAATTGAGGGAGCAGAGGAAGGCCTGACCCAGTGTTGGTTTGCCATTCCTGATAAAGTTCTAGGTGAGTATATTGCATATTTCAATAGCTGGCAGGAAGTGGGACAACAAGCACATGATAGGATATTAAATTGATTTGTGAATACTGTCCTGCTATAGATGTGGAAGATTGTCTGATCAGGAGATGACGATGTGACATTTTATCCCAAAGTGGCCATGAATACAGCTGTGTGTGAACTTCCTGACCACCTCCACTTTTAGTCATCTGTAGTTTGTCTAAAGTAAATAAGTTGTAAATGTAAGTTAACTTCATAGATATTTCCACAACATCTCTGCTCAAAGACTGAAACAAATCTTGATTCCACGTGAGAGCCGTCCCTCTTCATCGTCTGCTCTTCATGCTGTTTATAACAACACACTCCAAGCAGTTAGTGTTTGCTGGAGAAGAAATCAATCGCTGCTGAGAAGTTTCTGCTTCTTCTTGTCTCGCTATACTGGGCTTTTCTCTCAGGCCATCTGTGTCGTGTCTGATTCACCAAGAATCTCACCAAAGAGAGTAAGATCCACTGAGTCTGCTCTGAAGCAAATGTTCAAATCATCTGATTTCTCTTTTTATGTCAACAGCCAGAAGGAGGAGGATTGTGCCATTTTGATGTGCGACATTGCCAAACCTTCAACAAAAGTCTACATCTTCTGAAACTTCATATTATTTTACACCAGTTCCAGTGACACATATACATATCACACACAGACACACGCATATGTATGCATCATACGTGAAAGTGGTTTTTACATGTTACATATAATTGTCCTTTAAGGGTTATTAACTACATTATGCTTCTGTACTTAACTGGATGCTCAGTGTCTGTTTCCATTCGACAGTATTAAAGGCTGATCTGAGCTGGCAACGTTTCCTCATATTGGATCCCCCCTCTTCTTTTTCTGTTCTTTTTCTTTGCAGTAACAGATGCTCTTTGGTTCTGTCCCTCTAACACTCCATGCTGTGCTTCACACTCAACTTCACAATTTCACACACAAAAAAGAAGCTCTTCAAAACCTGCACCCCTTCAAGTCTTTGCTCTCTTGGCATGTTTACCAGAATCCATTAAGAATTTCAGCACACCCCCACACACCTGAAAACACCACTTCTCCGTCTTCCAGAAAGCACTTAAGGGCACCTGACCCTCCCTTCTGTTCTTCCCTTCTTCCTTTCTCTCCCACTTCCTGGAGGGCCCTCAGATGGAGGCTGCGGCGAGGGATGGAGAGGAAAAAGCTTTATTCCACTGTTTGATTATGCAGATGCGCTGTGATTGAGTGATAATCTGTGTGCTTACTCTATGTGTGCATTAAGGCACCTTATAATGAAAATGAACCTACATAAATTGAGTTTGCCCGTTCTGTTTACAGAATTGTTAACCATGTTAAATGTCCGATGCAAACCCTTCTGAGAAATTAATGGTACACACTATAGTAAAACGGAACTGAGCTAATTTAATTAAAGCTGCACTAATATATATATTTTTATATCAACAATGGATCAGATGAGAATATGTTTTGTGAAATGGATGTACCCACAGACAACAATCACCAACTCTGTTCTTTAGCTCTGCGCAACTTAGTTTTTTGCTCTTTTAACTCACTGTTTTTGGATTACTGGTAGCAAACTACAACTGTTCTCAGTGAAACAGGTGTGGTAAACCCACCACACACTACCTGCTTTGCACAAAACAGCAAACACATGGAGTTGGAGGCCAGCTGGTGAACACAATGGAGTCATTTAACAGTTAACCCTCGTGTCGTCCTGCGGGTCAAATTGATCCGTTTTAAAGTTTGAAAATGTGGAGAAAAAAAAAATTCACAGTGAAAACTTCCACATTTTCACCATTTTTGAAAATCTTTTGGTGAAAAAAAGAAAAGTAAAAAAAAATTTTTTTTAAGAACAGAAAAAAAATTAACCAAAATCCAGCGAAATTCACTGATTTTGGTTGATTTTTATGTGAATGTCGTTAAAGAAAACATTAGAACTTTTACTGATATATATAGAATCGTTTTTGATATTTTTAGGATTTTTTTAAAGGATTTTTATTCATTTTTTTGAAAATATTTACAATTTTTATTTTTTTTTTTTATTTCTTGCCAAATTTGGGGATTAAAAAAAAAAAACTTTTAAGGGAAAGTTTTAAGGAATTGTCTTCCTGAAGATTTTGCAAATTTTTAGAAATTTGGGGACTTTTTTGTTGAATTTTTGGATTTTTGTCAGACAAGGGAACAATATTTTTTGGTGCTGTAAATGAGGACAACAGGAGGGTTAAAAATCCAGACATTTTTCTCAGAAATTAGTGGAGAGCAAAACAGCCATAAAAAGACTAAGCATACAGCATCTATAAAAACTATTTCTGTTTCTACTGCTTTTTAAAATTGAATTCAGCTTCTTCACTTGTTAAAGCTTTATGGAAAAGTGTCAAAGAAAAAGCCACTGTTGATAAAAGCCAAACCTTTGAATGGTAGTGTATTCATACACTCTCAATGGTGTGATTAAAGTAAAATGAGCGTCTACTAAATACTGACTGGAAAGGACTGAATACTCATGGACATCAGTCTTTTCTTGCAAATTCTTGTCCAAAATGTAAAACTGTATTTATCATGATTCAATGTTTGTAAGCCATAAAGTGTTTCGGTAAGGTGTTGGGTCACCATGTGCTACTACAGCAGCTTCTACACACCTCGGCACTGATTCTCCATATCTAAAACTCTATATGTAGCACCGTTTACAGGTAACACACAACAGAACAAGCAGAACTTGTGCATCAGCATAACAACAAGGGCAAAAATGGAGCATCTGCATCACAAGAGCTCCACCAAGCAGCCCACCTGTTCTTAGTGCTCAGATAAACACTATCAGACCAACTGTAGAAGTTCAAAGATTGAAATGGAAGTTAAATAGTACATGTGCCACATTTATAAGAGCTCAGTCTGCTTATAATCATCCACAGCGTGACTTCAAGTGCAAACCTCATTCAGAACGCATGATGGCAGAGATTAATTACAAAATATAATCATGTATATGTTTGGAGGTTCAAATAATCAAAGCAGAGGATAATCCTTTAATCATTGGGAAATATTATTAAACAATTTGCAATTAATTACTGATTAAATATCGAGTATTAAACATTAAGATTAAGGCTGATTTGCTCTCTCTCCCTCTGCCATCTGTCTCTCATTTCATCTTATATTCCATCAGTGTCTTTACTGCCTTTGGAGTTTCACAGCTTCCACTTTTTCAGGTTCTGTTCCACCTGCTCATCATTCATCTCCAGCTGAGAGCATCTAATAATACTTTTCACCTATTCAGTGTGTTTTAACAAAGACTCTGCTGTCACATGTCAAATCTCTGTCACTTCTACAGACTGGAAAATAAACTGAGAGCTAATTCTGTTTTCATAATGTCTTAAAATGGAACTACGAAGTTAAATTAAACCGATGTGTTTGTTTCATCATTTACAGTTTGATTCACGGAAAAGATCCTGCATTCATGATGATCGTGTGAACTTTGTGTGGCCAAATTCTATGATGGGAAACAGGGAATCTAGCCAAACATGAACCCTACAATCACAGGGAAACTAGCCAAACATGAACTCTACAATCACAGGGAAACTAGCCAAACATGAACCCTACAATCACAGGGAAACTAGCCAAACATGAACCCTACAATCACAGGGAAACTAGCCAAACATGAACCCTACAATCACAGGGAAACTAGCCAAACATGAACCCTACAATCACAGGGAAACTAGCCAAACATGAACCCTACAATCACAGGGAAACTAGACAAACATGAACCCTACAATCACAGGGAAACTAGACAAACATGAACCCTACAATCACAGGGAAACTAGCCAAACATGAACCCTACAATCACAGGGAAACTAGACAAACATGAACCCTACAATCACAGGGAAACTAGACAAACATGAACCCTACAATCACAGGGAAACTAGCCAAACATGAACCCTATAATCACAGGGAAACTAGCCAAACATGAACCCTACAATCACAGGGAAACTAGTCAAACATGAACCCTACAATCACAGGGAAACTAGTCAAACATGGACCCTACAATCACAGGGAAACTAGTCAAACATGAAGCCTACAATCACAGGGAAACTAGTCAAACATGAACCCTATAATCACAGGGAAACTAGCTAAACATGAACCCTACAATCACAGGGAAACTAGACAAACATGAACCCTATAATCACAGGGAAACTAGACAAACATGAACCCTACAATCACAGGGAAACTAGCCAAACATGAACCCTACAATCACAGGGAAACATTTATGTGTTTGGAGAGAAATCCCAGAAAAAGGAGAAGGACGAGAGTGTGGACGCTGGAATTCCGCCACTATTTCTTTCCATGCTTCGTCCTTTGTTGTCCTGTTGTGGTCTGAGTTGGAGGACACGTCTAAAAGTCTTCTGCTGCCACAACTCTACTAGGCTGTCTTCTTAGTTTAAATCCCACATCCTTGTTTTGATGCGTTTTGTCTCCTTAAATCATCTGAGTTTATTGATCAGTCCATCATTTCATCCTGCATTTCTGTTGGTTAGTTAGTTGTCGTATGTCCAGCAGCATCACACTGTGAGATGATCACCTCAAATTTCTGACAGTCAGAATTTTATGGCAGCTTGTCTTTGGTCACCATGACAACAACCATCTTTGAACCTGTCTCACAGTGCGACGTAGGACCACCCATTTAGAGCCAAGACCAAAGATATCACCACCATTCTCTCACCGTTGTTATCTTTCGTCTGGGATGGCCGAAAATCCTGACTTGGTAGTGCCGTGTACGGGTTAGTTTAGTTTAGTTTATCTGGTGTATTGAGTCTGGTTCTGGTTACCCTCCATTCCTCTAGAGGGCTCCATCAAATCTGGAGCTTTCGTGTATTAACTTCCTGTTTAGGTCTTAGCTCATGTTATTTCCTGTTGCAGTTTTTTTGCCTGTGTAAATAAAATTATACTTGTTCACTCCTATGCCTGCCTTTTGAGTCTCTGATTTGGTTTCGCAAGAATTTTTTAAATAACTCTTCTTGGTGTTTGACAGAACCAGACGGTTTTCTTTAGGATCATTAGTCCCTTTGAATCAGAAAAAGTCCTCATTTTATAATAACATAGAGTAAAAAAGACTTATCCCCAGTTTGTTGAAAAGCATGTGGGAGACTCTAATGCCAACTGGAAGAAGATTCTTCACTTTGGTGACATCAACATTGAGCTTTTTTGGCCATCAGACTAGACGCTACGTTTGGACAACCAACGCTGCACATCATCACAAACGCACCATCCCCACTGTGACGCACGGTGGTGGCAGCATCATCGCGTGGGGATGATTCTCGGCATCAGGCCCTCGAGGACTTGTAAAGGCAGAGGATAAAGTGAATGCAGCTCAGTATAGAGACATCCTGAAGGACAACCTGATTTAGTCTATAAGAGAACTGTGAACAGGGAGAAGATCTGCTTTCCAGGAAGACAATGACCTGAAAGTTACACTGAAATGGTTTGAAGACAGTGAGGTGAATGTTCAGGAGTGGCTCAGTCAGGGTCCAGACCTCAGTCCAACTGAGAATTTGTGGGTGGACTTGAAAAGGGCTGGCCAGTAAACAAGGCTCATCCCTTGCTGTCTTCTGTTGGGACAATGCAGACATTTCCTAGCGTTGCTTGGCTGTGAAATGACTTGATTCCCTCTCTGATGTTCTGCTCAGGAACAGTAGCAGTAGAACTTCAGCTGAAAGGTTATCCCCACAGGCCTCCTCCTCCTCCTCCTCCTCCTCCTCCTCCTCCTCCTCCTCCTCCTCCTCCTCCTCCTCCTCCTTGTGAAGAAGCTCAGCACCTTGTTCAATCCACGCCTTGAAGAATGAACGGTCACGCACTTCTGAGTGAATCCGTTGGCACGTTTCTGAGCGTACAGTGTGTGTGTGTGTGTGTGTGTGAGCTGTGTGGAGGAGGGGTTTGTCAGTTTGACAGTCATTTTTCATCTCCTTACATGACAGCCCCATTAAAGATTAATGGTGAGAAAAAACTACGAAGCACTAATGGAGGCACACAGTGTACTTGTAGCATGGTAAAGTTACAGCTGTCATGGCTAAACACACACACAGACACACACTCTGTGAAAGTTGGACGACGGATGTGTTCTACCTCTCGCTGTGTTTCTGTCCACCGGCTGCTGCTGCTGCTGCTGCTGCTGCTGAAACGGTAGAAAAGAGCAGTGAGGGCACACAGCAGAAACCAGGCCAAAGGTTTCAAATCTGTCCATCCCTGGAAGAAAAAAAACCAACAAAGAGCCAGAAGAAAAAAAGAGAAACGGTCCAAAATGTTTCTGTCAGCACTTTTTACTGCGTCTATTTTAGTGTCTGACTTTAACCCAGAATAAAAAGTGTGAATCTTTTATGTAATTCTGTTTTATCTAACTATGTTGGTTATTTATTCATTTCTCTGTTTCATTTACTGACAAAAACATGGTCATGTGCTGTTAAAAATTTATATCATTGCAACAGTGGCCCATTTCTCAAAGATTCCACTGCTGAGACTCGGTGTAAACAGCAAAGGTCCATCTGACCGACGTGTTGCTGCCGTTCACCAATCATCCCAGTAGACTCATGATTAATTCAGCCACAGATATGGTTTTTGAGGACAGAAGATTTATGGAATGATTGTTGGAGCAACAGTTATAAAGCTGCACACCTGCATGGAAAGGTCTGGGTAGTAACAGATACACAGTTTGAATGAGCCAATCATTGTAAAGCATCCTGCAAACACTGGGGTCAATCAGCCAGTCAGGTATTTATGCATTCTCCTAGAGCTCAAAGTCTTTATTTGCAGCCACACCGATGAATTCTAATTGCTAACAAGCTTTGGCATGTCTCAACTGAGATATTTAGCCCTGATCTCGAGGTCTTTGAGGTTGCAAGACTTCCTCACCATCACTTCTGTCTTTAGTTCCATCCACCAGTTCTGATGATTCAAGTCTGAACTCTAAAATGTTGATGTTAATACCATCTCTTCACTCCGTTTTTCATCACTGTCTTGTTGGAAGGTCCAGTGCCGCTCAAGTTTTTCTGCAGATTGTTGGACATTTTTCTCTGAAATTTAAGTCTAGTCCTTGGCTGAAAGATGCCTCTGACTCCTCACATTCCCCCCACCACACTAGTTTGGATGATCTTCTTGAAGTTGAATGTTACTCCTTTCTTTCTTCCCTTTCTCCAAACAACTCCTTTTTTTTTTTATCTTATCCGACCACAGAACTAATGACCAAAAGCTCTCTTCTTTGTCCAGGTGAGCTTTGTGTGCCTGTCTTGGGGAAGTGGAGTCCTTCTTGGTTGGTATCCATGGAGACCAGCCTTGTTCAGCATCTCCTGGAGTGTCCACTCCAGATGTTGTCACCAGAATTGCTCAGATTCTTGAGGATGCTCTTGCTGCTGGTCCTTGGGTTCTTCTCCACCTCTCACATGACCAATCTTCTCAGCATAGCGATCACTTTTGGCCTCCTGCCGTGACCTGTAGAGATTTTCCACAGCACGGAGCTCCTTGTACATCTGGATGACGCTCTGCACTGGGGCCACTGGCACTTGAAAACACTTGGAAGTGGTTTTATAGCCTTTTCTTGTCTTGAAGCAGCCACAATGTGCAGCTTTCTCTCTCAGTGATGGATCCTAACAGCAGCTCACTGTGCTTTTTGATTTTAACCTGACTTCCAACAATTTGTTTCATGGGGTATGGATAGTACTAGACATTTAAATTTAGTAATAGAAATAGTCCAAAATGTATCATTCACACTTCCAACACAATGTCTTACTGCTTTTTTCACGCTCTTTTATGTCATTTCCAGCAAGAAAAAAACTTAAAGGTCAAATAAAAATTCACTATATGTCAAAACCTCTCATGGGTGTGAATAATTTTGGGCTTAACGGTGTATACAATCCAGGATTGCTCCTGCAGAACCCCACAGACTTTACACTGTGATACATCAAGAGAACAAAACTCCCTGCTCTTGTCGCTGGGGAGGTTTTGTTTTAAAATTTTTTTTTTTTACAAATGTGAAATGATGAATGGATAGGAGCCTGTTTCAGACTACGTAAAGAGCCAGTGTGAGATAAATAGTTCCTAGTAAGTTTTTTGAACTATAAATCATGCAAAGAGAAAGTTTCTGAAGAGGGATTAGTGCTGCGGTGCATCTGGGATGATCTAGTGGTCGGCATTTTGCTAAACTTCTGTGGCGGTATTGTTTGTGTATTTAAAAGGCCACCTAAGAAAGGGCACTCCAAACTATCTGGAGCAATAAATGCTGCTGTATGTGGCTTTGCTTCATACTACAGCAGGAGTGTCAAGCATGTGGCCTGCAGACCAAAACCGGCCCTCCGGAGGGCTCAAACTGGACGACTTTGTAAAGTGTAAAAATTACTTAATTAGATTAGACATTAACTGCAGATTGTAAATTTGTAAAACCATACATTTAAAATAATTTCTAGACAAGTTGTTTTGATCATAAAGTAAAATACTAGATTTTTTTTTGTCATTTTGTCTCATTTTTGTAATATTTTGTCTTGTTTTTTTGGTTTTTGACTCAATTTTGTCGTTTGTCCCATGTTTTTGTCATTTTGTCTTTCCTTTTTGTCTCCCTTGCAGTTTTTGTCTCATTTTTGTCATTTTGTGTTTTGCTTTATTTGCTGTTTTGTGTGTCGTTTTTGTTGTTTTTTTGTCTCGCTTGTGTTGTTATTGTTTTCTTTTTTGTCATTTTTTTGTCTTGCTTGTTTTTTGTTGCTTTGTAACTTTTTTTAATCAAATTTTTGTCTTTTTGTTTTGTGTCATTTTTTTCATTTTGTTTCTCGCTTTTGTCATTTTGTTCTCATTTTTGCAATATTTTGTCTTCTCTTTGTCTGACTTTTGTCATTTTGATCATAAAATAAAATCCTATATTATTCAGTTCCAGATACAGGTGACTAAATGTTTTGTGCCTTTTTGCAGATAAACTGTGATCTGCAAGTTGTAACGTGGAAATGATAAACTGACGCTGAATGTTGTTGAAATTGAACTTATTTTTCTTAAGAAATGTCAGGTTGTTCATGATGTGTTGTAAAAAGATAATTCCTTAAATGTGAACATTTTCAGAATTTACTTTTTGCACTGAAACAAAGGAAACATTTGAAGTTGTGATTATTTATAGGTTATTATGCTGTGATTATACTGGTCCACTGGAGATCAGACTGGGCTGAATGTGGAACCTGAACTAGAATGAGTTTGACTCTCCTGTGCCACAGTATACACACACGTGGACAAAATTGTTGGTTAATGAAAGAAAAACCCACAATGGTCTCAGAAATAATTTGAATCTGACAAAAGCAATATTAAATAAAAATTCTATGAAAATTAACCAATGAAAATCAGACATTGCTTTTGAACTGGTTCAACAGAATTATTTTAAAAATAAACTCATGAAACAGGCCTGGACAAAAATGATGGTACCCTTAACTTAATATTGTGTTGCACAACCTTTTGAGGCAGTCACTGCAATCAAACCATTTGTGTAACTGTCAGTGAGACTTCTGCACCTTTCAGCAGGTATTCTGGTCCACTCCTCATCAGCAGACTGCTCCAGTTGTCTCACGTTTGAAGGTTCCTTCTCCAGACGCCATGTTTCAGCTCCTTCCACAGATGTTCAATAGGATTTAGATCAGGGCTCATAGAGGCCACTTCAGAATAGTCCAATGTTTTCCTCTTAGCCATTCTTGGCTGTTTTTAGTTGTGTGTTTTGGCTCATTATCCTGTTGCAAGACTCATGACCTGCGACTGAGACCAAGCTTTCTGACACTGGGCAGCACATTTCTCTCTAGAATACCTTGATAGTCATGAGATTTCATTGTACCTGCACAGATTCCAGACACCCTGTACCAGATGCAGCAAAGCAGCCCCAGAACATAACAGAACCTCCTCCATGTTCCACAGTAGGGACAGTGTTCTTTTCTTCATATGCTTCATTTCTGCATCTGTGAACATAGAGCTGATGTGCCAAAAAGTTCCAGTTTTGTCTCGTCTGTCCATAGGACATTCTCCCAGAAGCTTTGTGGCTTGTCAACATGCAGTTTGGTAAATTCCCATCTGGCTTTTTTATGATTTGTTTTCAACAATGGTGTCCTGCTTGGTCGTCTCCCATGAAGTCCACTTTGGCTCAAACAATGACGGATGGTGTGATCTGACACTGATGTACCTTGACCTTGGAGTTCACCTTTAATGTCTTTAGAGGTCGTTCTGGGCTCTTTTGTTACCATTTGTATTATCCATCTCTTCCATTTGTCATCAGTTTTCCTCCTGAGGCCACGTCCAGGGAGGTTGGCTACAGTCCCATGGATCTTAAATTTCTGAATAATATGTGCAACTGTAGTCACAGGAACATCAAGCTGCTTGGAGATGGTCTTCTAGCCTTTACCTTTAACATGCTTGTCTATAATTTTCTTTCTAATCTCCTGAGACAACTCTCTCCTTGGCTTCCTCTGGTCCATGTTTAGTGTGATACACACCATGTCACCAAACAGCACAGTGACTACTGTAACCCTATAAATAGTCCGACTGACTGATTACAAGTTTGTAGACACCTGTGATGCTAATTAGAGGACACACCTTGATTGAACATGTCCCTATGGTCACATTATTTTCAGTCTTTTCTAGGGGTACCATCATTTTTGTCCAGGCCTGTTTCCTGAGTTTATTTTTTAAAGTAATTCTGTTGAACCACAGTTCAAAAGCAGTGCCTGATTTTCATTGGTTAATTTTCATAGAATTTTTATTTATTGTTACTTTTGTCAGATTCCAATTATTTCTGTGACCATTGTGGGTTTTTCTTTCATTAACTGAGGGTTACTAACAATTTTGTCCACGTGTGTACTTGTGCATATGCAGATAAACACTAAATGAGCGTATCTGCATGTTCACATGCACGCATTTAGACTGCAGCTGAAATTATCGTGTTCACAGGAGATTCAGTGAATGCTACATGCTCGCCCCAACTTCACTTTTATGGAAATTAATTTTTAACTGAGCCTGTTCCAGCGGTGGAACCTGGAAGAAATAACTGCAGAAAGTGTTTTCCTGTTGAGTTACTTTTTAGAACAGTCACCTTTAATGAAGGAGTTTAGCAGAAGAGAAATGTGCAACAATGACAGGAATCAACACATTTCCTCAGGCCGTTAGACGTCAGATACAAAAAAAGGACACTTTGACTGTAAAAGTTTATTTTGATAAAATTAAACAACTTGATAATACATCGTATACAGACTGGAGACTGCCCACAGCGAGTTTCACACCTCCAAAATGACATTAAAAAACAGTGAAGCTGGACGGTATTCTGATTTTTTTTTCTTTTCTTCCAAGAATATCATCATTGTGTCCTATAAATATTTGGTACAAAAAGAATGAATCACAATATAAAGAAAATATGTGGACGATTTAGTTTTTAAGCCTTCAGAGCAGAGCACAGTCACAAAACACAACTGGAACAAACCGGTGCTTTTACTGAAACTGCCAAAACACACAATACAAACTCCTGATACCAAATCAGAATAACAAAATAAAAAATTTTAAAAATGAAGAAAAAAACAATCAGTAAACCAACGTGACCTCATAGTTTCTTCCCTCATCTGAAACTGTTTTCTTCAGAACGTAGCACTGAGGTTGACGGTTGTGATTTTGCTTCAGTAATTAATGTGACATCAAAGCAGATGACAAATACACTTCCTTCCAGTGTTGATTAATTACAACATTTAACAACAAACCCTTGTGTCTCTGAAGGACACACAGGGGTGGTCTGAATAAAACTAAGCAAACAAACCAGTGAAGGAGGCAAGTGTTTCCTTTTTTTTTCTTGCAGTGAGTGAAATATGTGCCAGAATACCTTTGGGCAAAAACATTTGGATCACATCCTCAAACTGTGCGAGTACATGGGAGAAAACAGGTACGAGCGGGAAATAATGTGGAGCTGAAAATGAGGTTAGCAGTCACCGAAAGACATTCAAGCTGCAACACAGGCTGTGAAGTAGGGCTGTCACTTTTCCAAAAAATCCACTTGGAACAAATGAGGACACATCATATGTCGGCATTTATTTGAATGCGACACACACAGTCCAATCGTAAAGTCAGGCTCCACATCAAACTGATCAAGTTCTCCTCATTTGCGATGTGTTCGCCGCCTCTTTGGTGGCTCTGGGTGCGTTCGTTTCATGTGCCTGTAAGGCAGCTTGTCCATTAGTTAAAAATACTCCTCAGGTTTCGTGATTATCTGTTCAGAACGCCTTGCTTTGCAGAAATCCTGCATTTTATTGCTTTCTGAGATCTCTGAAATCTTGTCAAAGGGAGTTTTCTAGGCAACTAGCTAATAGTCCAAGAAATAGTTTTCAGTTTGTGCATAGAAAGGAAAAAAAATCCATTGTTTCAATTATAGTAGTGTATCTGTTGAGCTGCTGATAGATTTTTTTTAAGTTATTTTAATTTCAATTCATGCTCTCTGTATTTGCAAGGGTCCATATATAGTAAATGAAGTTTGAGAGGGATTCCAGCCCAGTGCAGACTGTCCACACTGCAACTGCACTGAATGCACATTTTCCAGAAAAACAAATGGTGCTGTAAAGATTTGTCTGTTTTAAGTAGAGACTACGTATGGATATCCACATCATTATAATTAGATTATAAAAAGAGTTGCAATTGAAGAAGTTGCTGCCGGACTTTAGAGCTGCCTAATTTGTACATGCTTTCCATCGACAATGGCCAAACACAGTGGGAAGTTCTAAAATCTCCAGATATCCTGTGCTGTGTCCCACCCATTGACACACCACATCACTGACTCTGCAGCCCAATCAGACATCCTGTAAAAACTGCATTGTCAGAGCCTTTTACAAGCATCCACAGAGCCCTGTATGTTTTCCTGTATGCCGTATGAAAGGCATGTCTGCTTTCAAAGACCACATCAGTTCTGCAGATGCCATGAATTGGCCTTTAGACGGAGCCTAGCCAGCTGCTGTTTCTTCCTTTTGAGTCTTTTTGTTTATCTAAGCAGACTGGCTGCTTGCCGTCACTTCCTAGACATGAGAGTGGCGTTGATCTACTAGAACTGAGGAGAATGCAGACTTGGTGAAGCGACTTTTTATCACAGTCATTTGTTGCAGTGCTATTCTAAAAATATGATTAGTGCAACTGAAATATTTCACCTAAGCCACAATCTTTACCTTACAAACTGCTTGATGCATTTAAATCTCAGGTATTTTGATAAATTCTCTCATGCTTGAACAGTAGTCAGAATTTTTGAATTTAAAGTGACATCCCTACTGTGAAGGCAGGGCTTCCCATGTCCATGTAAATAAAAAGCAGTATTCTTAAAGAAAACATTGTACAATAACTGTCTGTATGATAGCTGAAGTTGTATTTAGTTATAGAAAAAGACTCCAGTGAAATTAAAGACTTATGGAACTTAGTATACTTCCAAGATAACTCAGTTCAACCACAGTTCTGACACAATATACACCTAATCAAGAAGCTAAAAATCTAGAAATGGTGCTGTGAACATATATTTTCTTTTGTGTGCAGCACATAAAAAACTGACCAAAAAAAAGAGAGAAAAGGAATCTAAAAAAACCTGCGTAAACAGAAAGTAATCAGTGCATTTAATCATACAAGTTGTCTTCTTTTTACTCTGTGTCCCGAAGAAGGCAATTTTCTCCTCTGGAATGGTCATTTTGTACAAGACAGCAAAAAAGACAAAAAAGCAATCATGTAAGTCATTAGCCCCCTCCAGTCTCCACCAGCCAACAGACATCCACAGTTCAGCTCGAAGGGCAGCAGAAGGGCACTTAGTCAAAAAGAGAAAAACACAAGAACTCGTCTCTCCACACACTTCACTTCATATCTGCAGCGGTAAGTGTGTCCGGTCTGGTCATGAAATCACTACATCGGGGTTTTTGTTGACTGACCTGGGTCCAAACACTCCGTTCAGTTTGCCTGGAATGGCAAATGTAAAGTCACGAAAAAGAGAAACACTCTCCGAAACAGTTTTTTGGTAACTTAGGAGAGATTGAAGTAAAGCCAAAGAAAGTATTAAAAGTCCAATTCTCATTTAAAAAAGAAAAAAGAGAAAAAATCCAGTCCAATTTTGATTCTAAACTTCACTCAGGCCTGAAATGAGTCTTTGAAGAGGTTCACACCGGTGGAACTGAACATCTTTGGGCTCCACCGTTGTGCTGGTAGATTTACATTTCTACATCCATTAGTTCCCATTCCCAAAAATAGATATTCAGAACTTTTGCCCCTTTTTGAAAATGACTTGATAGGCTCTGTTTTTGGATCGATGTGCAGTGAAGGCAGGTCAAAGGTCAGGAAGCCATCTTGGATGTCCCATTTAATGGAACGAGCATCTGCCAGCATATCTGTGGGTTCATCATGTCGAATGTGTGTGTCTGTTTTTTTAAAAATTCTCTCGTTTTCTTAAAGCTCATCAGCAACGTTCTCGGTCTCTGATACTGAGTTTGTAGTTAGATGTTGCTGTCCTCGGCCCTGCAGCGGTCAAAAATGTTTCCTGAATCCGTCTTTGACATGGAAGTGAGTAGGGTGTGTCGTCGTTAGGAGAAGTCACTGTCCTCGGCCCCGTACAGGTCGGCCAGTTTCCTGAACCGGGGCCCCCAGTCACTCAGGTAGTGGTAGTCCTGTTCCGCCTCGGACGAAGCCGAGCCCAGCGAGCTGAGCGACTCGGCCACTGATCCGGCGCCCTCGTAGGCGTAGGTGGCCAGCGAGTCGTACGGCGGCGCTGTCGGGTTGCAGTCGTTCTCCAGCACTCTCTGGTTGATGAACTCGCGTACGTCCCCGTTATCCCGTGAAGCCACGCTGACCGGGGGCATGATGAGGCTGGAGGCGGCGGGGGCAGGTCGGCGGTGGGGCGGGTACAGCAGGGTATCAGTGGGGATGATGTCACGCCTCTGTTTGGCAGATTCCTCTAATGCGGCAGCAGCATCTGGGTGTCGAAGGGCTCCGATATCGAAAGCCTGAGTGTCCTCCTCGCCACCGCCCTCATCGTTGTAACTAACAACATTGTCCCGGACATCCTCTTTGGAGATGATCAGAGGTTCCTGCTTCCTTTGACGTTTTAATGCTGTGAACAGAACCACGATCACTGGAGGAAACGAGAGAAAGATGCAGGATTAGACAACGTCACAGTGACGAGAACAGACCGCAAACTTTTTTTGGTAGCTTTGTTTTTTATGCAGAAAGAAAACCAAATAGAACCAAGAACCATGTGTATGCACGCACAACTCATCCACATATGCAGATGGGATGGCAGCCTCCATCTGGCTTTTCAAAAAATAAAACTTGAAGCTGGTGGGTTTAGAAACCGTTGAGCCAAAATTCGCTGATAAAAGCCCTACTCACACAGGATCGGTATTACCGCGGGACCAACGGTGATTTGTAATAATTGTGGAGGACTGAGATGGATGACATGCATAGCAGCGTGCGATAAGAAACATTTTTCTAGGCCTGTCGTTCAACAGGCAGAATCCAAACGTCCTGATGGCCCGTTATCCTGACGACGCTGCCCGCTGTTCTCACGTCACACTGCTGCTTTGACATGTTTACTGTTGCCATGACGACTACATACCACGTTAAAAGTGATCATTTTAACCTGAACCACAAGCTTTCCATGAACCTAACCAAGTGGTTTTTGTGCCTAAACCTAACGAGATCCTAACAGAAGCGTTGTTCCAACATCGGCTTTTAACAGCGACGAAGGGTTTTGGAAAGCACAGATTATGTTGTCATGGCAACGCTGTCGGTTCAGCATGTTGGACAGAGCAGGTATCACACCAGATTCTGTGACAACAGCGGATGTTGCAACGTGCACAGATTTGACATCATATCCGAGCTGTAATGTCAGTAAATCCAGGAAAATACAGACTTGGCTTATCCCGTATGAACGCACTGCAACAAACACAGATGTGGGAGTAATTCAGAAACTACCAGAGATCCCCAGGTAACAATAATCCCATGCGAATAGTACAAACGCTGTGAATAATGATTATCTTGTAATAACCATACATGTGGCAGTGTGGGATATTCTGGACGGTAGGTCAACAGTTAGTCAACATGTTGGATGTGGGAGAAGCAGGCAGGTGGAAACAACCACAGTGTTATGGCCTGATGACTGTGTTGGAGTATTTCTGTGACAGCAAGGCTTGTGGGGTGTTTTTTGTCAGCACTAGTGAGTATCTACAGACAGCAGTCCAAGGAACTAGTCTGATGTATGGCTCCAACTCACAACTTAGAGAATCAGCTGTCCTGATGCCAGAACCCTCAGGGGACCTCCACTGGTCTTGTACAGCTTATGCAGGGGAGATCATGATACCTTGTATTCTGCATAATGGATGACTACTTTCTCAGGTTACCAGTGTTCCAGAAAATAGTTGGTTCTTCAGCAAAGCTACATGTATTTTTGTTTGTATCTTAGTCGGTTCACGGTAGTCTGTTACAGTTGTATTGTCAAGAATTGGGATTCTAAGAATTGGGATTCTAATCAGCTTCACCTAGATATTGTCTGAAACAACTGTAAGGAACTGAGCAGAGTACAACACAGCTCTGTGCTGTCAGGTGATCAAAACAAACACAACTGTCAGGTTGTCAGTCTTGTGGATTAAGAAAATTTGCAAAGAGTCTTTTCCCCTATGTTGTACCATGTGACACCTTTGGAGTCTTAGAACTACAGTGGATGGGACCAGGATTGTGTTGAGATTCAGTTTATAATAAGGACATCTTATAATTTCCACTGTTTAAGTTTGAATGTGTGAGTTCCCAGTACATTCAGGTCATTCCCATCGATATGGGGCAGTAGGGACTTCCTCTACCATCTAGTAAACTCCATAAGTGCATTATTATCCACTATGATAACTGATAAACAGAAAGTAACCCAGATAACATCAACCACTGTTTGCATTTGTCTAGTGAAGTGTACATTACACCTTTGGTGAAGTCCACATCTGGAAACTTAACAAAACAAAAAAAGTGAAAACACACAAAGAGTGAGTGAAAGCAAAATTCCAAATTAGACTTGAATCTAAATATTCTACCATAATAATGGTCAGACATGGAACTCGTGGCTGGAAGTCCATTGATTTATGCCTCCTTCAACTTTGAAATGTGGACTTTTGTTCCTCCTCAAGTGGAAAATTTAAAGAAGGTGATAACAGGTTACTGAGCTTACAAGAAGGTGAAGAAGATCATTACTAGTGCATACTGTGTGTATGGGAAGGATCAGCAATGATAACAGGCATTTAATGGCCTGATAACTTGAAACAGATGAAATGGACTTCAACAGTTTGGGGTCATCCAGATAATTCCATGTTTTCCAGTAAAACTCCCACTTTTCTCCATGTGCTAACATAACTGCACAAGGGTTTTCTAATCATCAATGAGCCTTTCAACACCATTAGCTAACACAATGTAGCATTAGAACACAGGAGTGATGGTTGCTGGAAATGTTCCTCTGTACCCCTATGGAGATATTCCATTAAACATCAGCTGTTTCCAGCTAGAATAGTCATTTACCACATTAACAATGTCTACACTGGATTCATCATTCATTTAATGTGATTTTCACTGGTAAAAAAACTCTTTTCTTTTAAAAATAAGGACATTTCTAAGTGACCCCAAACTTTTGAACGGTGGTATGTATGATCAATCAAAGTTGAACCAAGTCTGAGTAATAAAAGTCACTATTTGCCTTTATCTTCCCTTCTACATGAAGCTAACATTCTTCATAACAAATCTGATTATTTGATTGCTTCTGTTTCTCAAATGATCAGACTTCCTCATGCCATGTCATGTCACTACACTCCCATAGATATGCAACAAATGCGTTAAACACTATCTGTAGTGGCACTACAGTTATAAATGATGGACAAAACTATGAAAATAAGAGTTCAGCTCGCACAAATGGAGTGGATTATATGAACGCAGAACGTATACAGTGTTAATATTTAACGTCTAAGCTCTGACCTCATCACGCCCTGCAAGGTAGCACCAAGCTTAGCACATGAGGGAGTGATGAAAATAACTTGTCCCTTTGGGTGATGTAGATGTAGAGCCCACAAGTGGATGCCAGGGTGGAGGTGCAGCTTCTGAAACGCTACATGAACAGCAGCGAGTGACAGCATAGATGTGAGGTGAGTGATGTGGCAGCAGAAGAGAGAACAGAGCACTGACAGCTTAAGTACATCAAAAGGCTGCGTTGGATAAATGCAGCTGTGAGAAGAATCTGCCATGTGAATGTGGCTGGTAATAAATCACAATCATCGCAAACTTGTAATATAAAGAACATCCCAGTATCATGTGAAGCTGTATAAGGGAAGCAGAGGAAGATCGGGAGCGACATTGTGCATCACACATTTCTCCTTTTGGTTCACACAACATGGAATGTAGAAATTAGCGTAAAAAGGAGGGCTGCATAGAGTGGGGAGAGGCAGACAGAGAGGACAGCAGCCTTTGATTTCAAACAGGGCTCAGCCATAAATATCATGCAGAACATTTGATTGGTTAAGCTCATGCAGGCCAGTTTGAATTTAAATCAAGTAAGTGCACAGTGGCAACAAGAAAGAGCAGAGGCGGAGTTAAGGTCAGGGAACTGAAATAACTGATAATGCATACACAGTAGCCCTGCAAATCACAGCATGAAATGTCTGCAAAGGAGCAGGAGAGCGTGAGCTGGGATGTGAATGAGAGAATATCAGATAGTGAGAGAATTAAAAAAAAAAAACGACGGTGAGAAAGATTCACGTAAGTGAAGACATAGAGGGGAGACAAACAAACACAACTGATGAAAGAAAAGACGAACAAAAACGTAATCTTGATGTGACGGTTGAGGTAATGGTGAATACATTCATTTGCATATCGACATGACTAAAATACTGCAGCTTAAGGCTGTGTTGTGATTAACATATAAAATATAATTCTACACAATGTGAGTTCCCTCAGGGACTCCACCGAGAATTGGCTTCACCATTTTCTTTTCTTTGTGGTAGAAATACTCGTCTGAATATATTTTCTTTTTGCTTTTGTATAAGTTGAACCTATTTTCCTAACAGCAGTGTTCTTAGAGCATGATCACACAGAATGTTTTTTTTCTTTACTAAGGACATTAGCTGATCAACTACAGATGGGCTAAAGGGATCTATCTGTCCTCTTTGCTATAATTTCCCCTCTCTAGTGTTCATTCTGCTTGAGAGCACTTGAAGAACTATTGTAGCTGAATATATGCAGCAGCCTCAGTTCACTTTGGAACTGCTGGCTGTTATACGTATACATACATACAGCCACATCTACTTCCCTCAGTCGGAAGCTCCACTTTGGGCCCAACAGTGGAAATTACGTGGGTACTTATGAACCACAGTTCTGGGGGATAATCGACTCTGTCATGTGGTAATTTGGTGATGCCTGATATTAGCTGGCTGTGATCTACTCAAAGAAAGAGTCTTCTTGGTGACAATTCATGCTTTTGTGTTTGCAAACATGGAAATCCAACATGGAAATGAAACATTTTTTACTGGTGTGCCCGATAAAAAGGCACAACAGGAGTTTAGCTGCACCTCCCTGTGCAATGTCACTGAAATGTTCAATGAATCCAAATTCTATCACCTCTCAATATCAGCATCACCTCTAAGGTGACAGCATTGTGTTTGCTCTCATGTCAAATTAATAACTAACAATTCTAAATTATGTTAAAAATACAGGCCCCACAGAAGTAGCTCAATCCAACAGAAGTCAGTTCACCTTACATACTGGGATTCATCTCTTTTATTTTTCCAATACTTTCTCTGTTCACCTTTAATTTTTAATGACAGACTCAGTCCTGCTCAGCATAAAGGATATCACATGTCTGGACACATGTTCAGTCATTCTTCAGAGACATTTTTTATCAGTAGTTGAATTGTTCTCCTCTAAAATACCCCAAAGTTTCCATTAGATTCAAGTCTGGCAGCATGCTCTTTTATTTCTTCTGAAACTCTTGTGTGGTTTTGCTATTATCATCATCAGCATTCACCATGTCAGCCACTATTTCACTCAATTCAAAAACATTCATGGTGCCATCTATGAAAGTCCTCCCTCTAACAACAACATATCACCACCGTCCCACATCTGTTCTTCATCGTCAGGACGATGTGTTCAATGTGGCACCAAACATGTTGAACCACATCTGAGCCAAACTCATTCATCTTAGTCTCATCTGACCAAAGCATGTGCTCCCAATATTCACCAGCTTTCTTTTCACATTCTTCAGCAAAGTTTCATTTTGCACTTTTGTGTCACAGACCAAGCTTGGTTTTTTTTTTTTTTTTTTGTCTTGGACACCGTTTATAGAGACTGATGTTATTCAATGTCCAATTACACATTTAAAACTCTCAAGTTGCGTGTAAATCCACATGGAAACAATAGCGCCATTACAGGCACACGTGTTTTGTTGTGATGAGAATGTATTGAATTGACATCAGCTTCACATATCCAAGGTACAAATGTTTGTGATTTCAAGATTGACATTTGATAAAAGCAAAACTGTGAACTGGAGTTTGTTTACTAGAATTATAAGCTTCAATTAAAATAGTGACAGTGGAAATCACGTTAGGGGCATTTCCACTGCTGGACAGAGCCTTAACCAGGTTAGGAATACTGCAAACTAAACTATGGGAACTTAGTCATGGTGTGTGTGTGTGTGTGTGTGTGTGTGTGTGTGTGTGTGTGTGTGTGTGTGTGTGTGTGTGTGTGTGTGTGTGTGTGTGTGTGTGCTGGCTGTTGATGACTGGCTGCTCTCATCTCTTTGCATGTAAGTGTGGACACTGCATTAGAGCACTGCCTACCTCCTGTGTGTGTGTGTGTGTGAGAGTGTGTGTGTGTGTCCAATAAGTCTGCAATGACTGCACTTTCAGAGGCGTATGTATTCATTTTCCCAGCAGCCCACTGGACTGTGACCACTGCATGAATAAGAGGATAAGTGGGGATGCGGTGGCAGATGAGATGCATTCATTTCCATACGAGGTTTGCTTCAGACGAGCAGCAGCAGCGGCAGCGGCAGACTGGAGCTCTGAACCAACATTGTTTTCCATTAAAGCAATTGAGGAAGCACAATAGCTGCTTGTGTTTACGACGCTGGGCGAATGGAACCTCTGCAGCACAAAATATATCCTAAAACATACGTCTAATTATGTATTTAATTATTTTACACATGCTTTTTTAAAAACTTCCTTCGTGTTGAAGTCTTTCACAGTTAAGAGTAGGAACTGTGAGAAACTGAGTTCATATTTGTCTAAGGTGTACTTTTGCACACATATTTCCCCACTTACTCAGCAGTATGATGGCACACAGGAGGATGGCAATAAGGGCTCCGGTGCTGAGGCCAGGCGAGCTGCTCAGAGCCTCGGCGTTGCACAGCTCCATGTTGCCTTCGCGGTCACAGGTGCACACCCTCACAGTGAGGGTCCCGGTGGTGCTCTGCATGGGGTAGTCGCCGTCAGTGATCACCACGGGAACCAGGTAGACGCTCTGGTGCAGGCGGCTGTAGCTGGCGCGACGAGTCAGGATGCCAGCGGTGTTATCTGAGTTAGAGAAGGTTCTGTTAGAAGACGATTACGGCACACCTGCAGAGCACAGAGCATCTGACACTCCGTCACACAGCAGACGTGTGAATAAAAATCGCTTCATTACCAGGTCGTACAGGAGAAATGTGGGTGCAGCAAGACATCAGTTGCTCACTCTGCCTCACCGTGGAGACAAAGCATGGGGATGAATCTGTTTTACAACTTGGGGCAAAGGAACTCTGACACAGCAGATCAAGGAGTTTTAAAACTTTGGGTATGTTGCTTGAGAGCATTCAGGCAGCCAATCATATCGCTGAAAAACTATTCCCAAAGAATTATGAGTTGAAGAAACATTTTCACATATTCCACTGTCAAATCTAATTATCTCAAATATCTTTTTCGCTAATGGCAACAATAAAGATTTATGAGCATAACTGCCACAGATGATATTATATAAAATGAAATAGAACTCTCCACACTGTTCATATCCTTGCTTTTAAAGATCTAAAGAAGATTGTGATACAAGATATAAGATATACCTTGCTAATTAGTGAGTTTTATTGATGCTGACAGGTGGCTTTAGTTACTTTTGGACAGGGTAAGGCTAGCTCTTTTCAGTCTTAATGCTAAGCTAAGCTTTTCTGCTGGCTTTAGCTTCTTATTTCATTAGAAAAATCGATTAGTATCAAACTTCTCATCCAACCTGTGGTCAAAAAGCAAATAGACTATTTTCAACAAAGCACCTTGATAAGCAGTTTTGACAGAAATATTGACTTACACTGTAATACACTAAGTATGAGCTTTTCAGCTTTAAATGATAGGAAATATGTCTAAAGAATATGTAGAATCAGCAGGCCTTGTTCTATTTGTTTAAAGACAGCAGTGCCAGCTTTGCACATATGATGCTGTGGATAATGGTGGTGACTTCTTATCCATTGATGAAAAAGATAGAAATGCCATTATATTCCATTGTAAATGTTGCTGACGCAGGCCACATTAGCTAAATGCCTTTCCTTATGTCTGTTTCATACAATTTAACCCTCCTGTTGTCCTCATTTACAGGCACCAAAAAATATTGTTTCCTTGTCTGAAAAAAATCCAAAAATTCACCAAAGAAATTCCCCAAATTTCTGAAAATTTGCAAAACCTTCAGGAAGAAAATTCCAATAATTCCTTAAAAGTTTCTCTTAAAAGTTTTATTTTAAAAAATACCCCAAATTTGGCAAGAAAATTCTTGTAAATATTTTCCAAAAAATAGTAAAAATCCTCCAAAAAATCCTAAAAATATCTAAAGTAATTCCATATATATCAGTAAAATGTCTAATATTTTCTTTAAGAACATTCACATTTATGTGGATGTTCTTCAGAAACATTTTTAACATTTCTTTTTTTCCACCAAAAAATGTTCAAAGATTTCCCAAAAATGTTGAAAATGTGGACATCAGAAGTTTCACTGAGAAAATATATTTTTATTTTCCACATTTTCAAACTTTAAAACGGGTCCATTTAACCCGCAGGACGACACGAGGGTTAAATAATTAATGCACTTGACATTCAGTTTCCAGCAGTCTGCCACCCTGCGTTGGGCCACCTACCTCCGTTGTCTCGGACGGTGAAGTTGCTGCGATGGGGCACCTCAGGAGCGAGGCTGAAGAAGAACTTGTGTCCCGTCGATGGCTCATCGGCATCGATAGCGCTCACTGTCTGGATCCGCTGTCAGAGACACCAACATCTATTAGCATGAACATCCCAGTGGAGTGAATTAGGACGAGTCAATGAGTGGAAAAAGACTGGCAGGGTTAGAGCTTCCATTCACAGCAGCAGCACACATTAGTGTCCTCGCTGTCTGCACTGTAAAGCTGCCAAACCAAGCAGCTTGGATACTATCAGGACCGCTGCCATCTGCGCTAAATAAGGCATCGGTATGTCTGTCCACAAGACAACTCATAAAGTAATATATTACACTGAAATGGCGTAGCAAACAGCAAACACGTTTCTCTTTCCTGTCATTATTCATACCGTGTTACTGGTACAACTGTCAGCTGGAAAATATTATGCAACCATGTCAGAGAGATATATCCTGTTTGACATTCTGTGCTATTCTCATATTTCTGTTAAAATGCAACTAAATACCAGCTTCCTGTAGAGATATGAGGAATGTAGCAGCATGACACAAAAGCAATGTATTTAGTCTTATTTTAGCAAAACAATGAACGTTTGGATCACACTGAGCTCATGAATTGACAGAGGATAAGTGGATTATTGTACAGCAGTGGCTTGAGAAGTTTCTGACGGTGTTTTGATGCTGTTTTCCCACAGTGCAAACTTGTCACCATTGGGATCCATTGTGGTCGACTGAAATCAAGCTGAGCACAGCTGCTGTTCTCTGTGTGGAAGCAGACGACAGGCGTTTTTAGAACTACCTTTCATGTCTACAGCGGAGGTGGGTTTCATATTCCAATGATAGATTTTGGGTGGGGAATCACTTTAAGCCAACAAAAGCTGACAACAGCTCGATGGAATCTCAACGGATTTCAGGGTGTTTGTTGGAATATGATTCAGCAGACATGAGCATAATGTACACAGTGGGCTTCAGTTATTCAATAAACATGTCCAAGAATAATATTAATAATATGACAGCAAAGTATCCAGAGTGTTTTCTGTGACCAAAGAAGGAAACATCAGAGGTGGGCATCGATACTGATGCAAATAAACCTTTGGAGTTTGAGGACTAAAAACAGGCTTTCAACCTACTCACCACTGTTGCATTAGGGGAGATTGTCTAAAAAAAAAAAACAGGCTAATGGTAAAATTTGTGTCTCAGATCTCACCTGACCTACCTTTAGAACTTTTAAAATGTGACGCTCTGGACACATTCAGCCTTTGGTCACTGCTTTTTGTACTGAACCTGAAGAATTTAAGCTCAAAAGGTCAGAGTAAGTCAGACACAGTATAAAAACCTGAAACCAACTGGCTGAAGTGTACTCCTCTCTTGACTATTAGTTGTTGCAGTAAAATCAATGTTTGTACGTCTGCAGTGGATCCACTGGCTATGTGTAAGAGGCGGCAGAGGAAAAATATTGGACTTGCAGTATATCCATCAGGTGGATACAAACAGGACCTCAAATGTATGGTGATGCTGCTTTGCATCTGCTGGATGTGCAGAGACGCCACTACTTACAGTAAAAGGTAGTGACATGTCAATGCTGGAGCCAGAACAATAAAAAAAGGGGAAAAAATCAATTAATGCAGATGTAATATGGAAATAAATGCACTGTAGGGACTCTGGGTGACTGATCCCTGAGGAGCTGTAGGTTCCTGTTATTTCTCTGACAGTGACTGTATGTATTTTAACTACAGTCTTATTTAATTGAATGGGAGACACTGGTAGAGAGATTAAAGGCTTTAACAAAGATCAGTGCCAATAACACACACACACACACACACACACACACACACACACACACACACACACACACACACACACACACACACACAAACAAATCCAGAGCCTGAGGGAGGCAGCGGAGGATATCCGTGGAACAAATACTGATGATTAACGCTGATGGACAGATGAAAGGGCAGAGGAATTAAAGGATGAAAGGATGGCAGGATGACAGGAGACCAATGGCAGCGAGCCACTAGAACGTCAAGATGATGCCGGCTGTGCATGTGTGTGGCATCAGCACAGTTGCAACTAATTTTGGTTTGTTGTGTTACACTGAACCTGCGTGTGTCGTTCATTTATGCATCCAGATTTGTGATTTTATCCCATTAACTGGTGTGTTATATTAGATGCATCGTATACTTGTGTGCATTGGTTTGAGTTTAAAACCCTGTTTACAATACAGAGCGTATGAAAGCTCCTGTCAGCGTCCATGACAGATTAGCACATCAGCCACCACAAAAGAAGAATCCGAGCGGTCTCCAGAAGCACGACCAATCAGCTTCTCAGCAGCAGTGTGTGTGTGTGTGTGTGTGTGTGCATATATAAGCTTGCACACTTTAATCACATTAGTTGAATTCCATACTGTATGTGATAAATCATATCAAGCGGTATTACAGCGGTGTACAATTAGTCTAAGTAGTGTTTAAAACATTCAAATCCAGATTTTTGATGGATAAAATGATATCATGGGGTGTAAGAAAGTCAGAGCTATTTCCTGTTAGACATTAAAGTCTATTACAAGCTGAGGTATACTAATTAAAAAACTACTACAACTTTGTGGTTTTTAACCCTCGAATCATCCTGCAGGTCACATTGATCCATTTTAAACTTATAAAAAATATATTTTCACAGTGAAACTTCTGATGTCCACATTTTCAACATTTTTGGGAAATCTTTGAACATTTTTTTGGTGGAAAAAAAAGAAATGTCAAAAATGTTTAAGAACATTCACATAAAAATCAACCAAAATCCAGTGAATTTCACTGGATTTTGGTTGATTTTTATGTGAATGTTCTTAAAGAAAATATTAGAAGTTTTACTGATATATATGGAATCACTTTAGATATTTTTAGGATTTTCTGGAAGATTTTTACAAATTTTTTGAAAACATTTACAAGAATTTTCTTGCCAAATTTGGGGGATTTCAAAAAATAAAACTTTCAAGGAATTATTGGAATTTTCTTCCTGAAGGTTTTGCAAATTTTCAGAAATTTGGGGAAATTTTTTTGCTGAATTTTTGGATTTTTTTCAGACAAGGAAACAATATTTTTTCGTGCCTGTAAATGAAGACAACAGGAGGGTTAATGGAGAAAAAAGTTCAAGGAAGACGTGTTTCATTGATCAAACCCAGCACAAGGGTCAGTCTGGTTGCGATGACTGATTCCATACGAATCCTGTGCTTTCTTGTTCATAAAAGGGGATTAGCAGCTAGGTTTAGCCTCATGCACTTTGCATGTCCTGTAAGTGATTCATAAAAGCACAAAAGCTCCAGCACCACCTGCTCCGTCAGGCTGCAGAGCCGACCCAAAGTCTGTGTTGGAAGTCATTCAAGTTCAGCATCCCGCACTGAAACCATGTCACAGAGCAGCAGAGTACACAGACGGAGTATTTTATAATCTGATTTCAGTATTTTTAAGCAGTATTTATGCTCTGAAGATGCCTTCTGTTATGATCGGCTTTTTACTGCAGGCAGTTCTATAAACAGAGAATTTAAGCTGGGATTTAAATTTACTTTGTTTAACTTAGACTCTTTTCCTGCCGGCACAATAATTCAAGTTTAGTCATAGTGAGGAAAAAACAATACAATTAAAATTTAGAGGCTTTTTTTGGGTTACAAGTCAAAGTTTCTAGTATATAGTGATAAAAGCATGTGGGTCTCATGTCTTTCGTATTTCATGGTCATTTTCCTGCAGATGGGGTCACCAAGTTCATAGTTTTGTCCATAATTTGCATCAGTTATGATCACATTGTACTCATCAGCCATGGCATTGCTGACCCACAGATCAGCAAACAGGAGCAGTTTGATGATGAGACGGCCTGTAAACAAGCCAACAGTTTATCAGGATTATTTCGCCCACTATATTTGGAGGTCAAACTGTAAATGAGCGTCCTTGAAATGTTGCTGGAAATCTGTGTGAATGGAGAAGCTGTAATAAAGACAGCTGCACTGGATTTGTATGCAGTGGTGGATGTAGAAAATAAAGGGTGATTATTCTGGTGTTTGCCTTCATTTTCTGTTTGTACAAGGTGATTTGGGTAAACCTGTCTCATTATTTAAAGGCTTGTTTCTTCAATGTTTACGTACAGAAATTGAAATGACGGCTAAAACTATGACAACAACCTTTTCACTCGTCAATGCTGCTCCCCCAACCTTTGACAGTTAATCTACCTTTTTCCTGAATTATAAGGAGACAAAACACCATGCAGGTCTGTAGTTGTGCTCTTGAAATCAAAAAGGCAGACAGGAAATGTGTTCGTAGGTGGAACTGAACCAGGAAAGTTCTATGTTTGATGTGCTGTGACCATTTGATTACAAGAGAAATTCCGTCAAGTGCTTCCTAAAGTGGCTGACTCAGTAGGCTGACACGTGCATGATGCAGATGCTGTGCTGATTGGTATGATGGAGGACTTTAATTAACTGTTTTTGTAGCAGAAACACTCTCAAATGAAAACTGCTTGTGCTCCCAATCAATGCCTTCAACACTGGCCAAACATTCAGAGCTGCAGCAGGAAACTGCTCACAGAGCCGGGGCCTATTTTAGTGTCTTTAAGTTGGTGTTAGTGTTTCTTGTACAGGATTATTATGTTAATTTAGAATCTAATGTACTTTTTCTCTCACAGTGCAGCCTTGTCCTGTTCCACCCTGTGGTCTGTCTATCATTCTCCCCACAGAGTCCCTGCTGGCTGAGGTGAAGTAATAATTAGCAGCTTCTCTGCATATCCTCAGCAGCCACTGTACTATTAATCAGGTGATTGCCGAGGAAATAACCTGTTTAAAGCAGGAATTAATGAAATTACTGCTTTTTTTTGTCACTCTTGTTTCATTTGTTTTTCCACAGTCACAAAGGCCTGCAGTGAGCCTCTGTTCTGGCTCCGATTCCAGCTAAGACCCAAGGTTAAAAAATATATTGCATTGTATAAGCCTCCTCACTCTTTTTTATTAGCAGTGAAAAATGTACAAAATATTCAGGTAGCAGTTTCAGCCAACACTGACCTTTGATTCTGGCTGCTTGAAATGACAACCATCGCCAGCGGCGGATTTTATCAGCTGTAATGTCAATTTTCTGCAAGCCAGCGTCTGCACTCGGCCAAAGATTGTTTGTTTGAGAAAGAAACAGAACTTTCTAACCTCACTCTGCACTAGAGAGTGGACTGTGGGTGCCTAAACAATTCAGCAGGACTAACAGGGTGCGGCTCAGAATCCGACATCTTATTTCAAACCAATTATCTTTGTATGAGAGCCTCTACTGTGCTAAAGTTAGCAGGCTCAGATGTATATCTAATCAACACTTTATAATTTCTGCTCTTCAGCTTGTCTTTGGTGTGTAGCTGAGTGTGAACATTAATTATGCTCCCACTCAACAAAGGCAGTGTCTCCACCTGTCCAGTCAGTAAAAGTCTAACGGTTTAGATTGGCTCTAACCTGAAGGACAACCAATCGTGGTGTTGCTCGAGTCTGATCAGAAACACCCCTGTACATTATGCATGACTTGATGAAACTAGGTGATAGAGCTTTCGTACCTGACCAGCCTTGGTTTTCTCACAGACAAAAGTTTCGTACGTGGTGGCGAATGTGGGAGCGTTGTCGTTGATGTCCAGCAGGCGGATGTAGACGGGAACATGGCTGCTCTGACGAGGATTATCTGAAGGAAAAACAAGAAAAATACAAAAACTTAACCCCACGTTTCACTTTCACAGCCTCCAGCTATCCGGTGTAATATCTGCTGTTCCGCTAAAAGCTCCCACTGCCTTGCTTAAGGGCAACTCGTCAGCAGCACATGGTGGATGGAAATTAAGAATGTGAGTCATCCACTTTCCTCAGATACGTTTTCTGCTGTCTCTTTAACCTCCGAGCTCACACACAACCACAAAAGTTGGAGTATGAAAACATGAAAGAAAATAAAATAGGTTTTCAAGATAGAATACTTAAAAATTGCCCATATTTTTCTTTAAAGCCCATGTCCAAGCAGCTGGTCCTGCAATTTTCACAGCATGTCTCGGCTGAAGTCGGGAAATCAATCAGGCTTCCATTTCACACTCGCGCCTGAGTCAAATTGTTTGTGGAAGATGAGGTTATTTCATGTTAATTAAAGCTGAAACCTAAAAAAATATAATAATTTAATAAGAACCAAACAAAACAATTCCTTTTTCTGTATATTTTTCTTTAATATAGGCTTCAGCGTTCTCTCATTGTTTCCCGAGGAATCATCAATGTCCAGCAGTGTGGCAGCACTTAGCAGCACAGCGTGACCGGAGACCACTTCCTCCACTTCAACAGCAGCGGCATTAATGATGAAGAAAATGATATGGATTGGTCACTCTGCTTGGTCTCCATAGTCACAGTGATTTCATGACATACACTATATTGCCAAAAGTATTGGCTCACCTGCCTTGACTGGCATATGAACATAAGTGACATCCCATTCCTAATCCATAGGGTTCAATATGACGTGGGTCCATCCTTTGCAGCTAGAACAGCTTCAACTCTTCTGGGAATGCTGTCCACAAGGTTTAGGAGTGTGTTTATGGGAATTTTTGACCATTCTTCCAGAAGTGCATTTGTGAGGTCACACACTGATGTTGGACCAGAAGGTCTGGCTCTCAGTCTCCTCTCTAATTCATCCCAAAGGTGTTCTATGGGGTTGAGGTCAGGACTCTGTGCAGGCCAGTCAAGTTCATCCACACCAGACTCTGTCATCCATGTCTTTATGGACCTTGCTTTGTGCACTGGTGCACAGTCATGTTGGAAGAGGAAGGGACCAGCTCCAAACTGTTCCCACAAAGTTGGGAGCATGGAATTGTCCAAAATGTCTTGGTATGCTGAAGCATTCAGAGTTCCTTTCACTGGAACTAAGGGTCCAAGCCCAGCTCCTGAAAAACAAGCCCACACCATAATCCCCCCTCCACCAAACTTTACACTTGGCACAATGCAGTCCGACAAGTATGGTTCTCCTGGTAACCACCAAACCCAGACTGGTCCATCAGATTGCCAGATGGAGAAGCGTGATTGGTCACTCCAGAGAAGGCGTCTCCACTGCTCTAGAGTCCAGTGGTGGCTGCTTTACACCACTGCATCCCACGCTTTGCATTGCACTTGGTGATGTATGGCTTGGATGCAGCTGCTGGGCCATGGAAACCCATTCCATGAAGCTCTCTGCTGAAGCACTGTTCTGGAGCTAATCTGAAGGCCACATGAAGTTTGAAGGTCTGTAGCGATTGACTCTGCAGAAAGTTGGCCACCTCTTGGCACTATGCTCCTCAGCATCCACTGACCCCGCTCCGTCAGTTTACATGTCCTACCACTTGGTGGCAGAGTTGCTGTCGTTCCTACACACTTCCACTTTCTTATAATACAGCTGCCAGTTGACTGTGGAATATTTAGGAGCCAGGAAATGTCACGACTGGATTTGTTGCACAGGTGGCATCCTATCACAGTTCCACGCTGGAATTCACTGAGCTCCTGAGAGTGACCCATTCTTTCACAAATGTTTGTAAAAGCAGTCTGCAGCCTAGGTGCTGGATTTTATGCACCTGTGGACATAGAAGTGATTGGAACACCTGATTCTGATTATTTGGATGGGTGAGCCAATACTTTTGGCAATATATTGTAATACACTACAGACACTTTAAATCTTACCAAGTCTATTTGTCTTATTTTCAGTCAAAATGTCTCATCCCACTCGATTTAAGATAAAATCACTTAACAAGAGACATTTCAGCAGATGGAGGGACTTGTTTTAAGACAATGCATCTTAAATATCTTGTTAAAATTTGGATGATGTTCATTTTGTCATTAATTATCATAGGATAGCATTATTTTTTATACCGACAAATCAAAGTAAAGATGGTTTCACCTTAGCTGACATGTTTCGACTGCAACTGCAGTCTTCTTCAGAGCGTCATCTGGCGTGTGCTGACGTGTCCTTTTTATCATGTGACCAGTCTGACAGATCTGTCAGAATCTGTCAGATATTTTACCAGATTTTGGTTGATTTTTATGCGAATGTTCTTAAAGAAAATATTAGAAGTTTTACTGATATATATATGGAATCACTTTAGATATTTTTAGAATTTTTTTGGAAGATTTTTACTTATTTTTTAAAAAATATTTACATGAATTTTCTTGCCAAATTTGGAGGATTTTTTTTAAAAATAAAACTTTTAAGGGAAAATTTTAAGGAATTATTGGAATTTTATTCCTGAAGGTTTTGAAAATTTTCAGAAATTTGGGGAATTTTTTTGCTGAATTTTTGGATTTTTTTCAGACAAGGAAACAATATTTTTTGGTGCCCATAAATGAGGACAACAGAAGGGTTAAATTGTAAATTTAAAATGATATGAAACACATCAAATCTGTGCTTCATATGTGGATAGCTATAGTTTGTTTTTGTTATTGCTCAACTGATTTTTTGTCCCAGGTTTTGAAGAAGTACATCCCGTTATGAATGAACTGTATGTGTCCTTGTGACAGTAGGTCTGACAGATTGTCCCTTCTCTGTGAGCACTACAGTTATGCTAGGTTGTTCTGCACATTCAAACAGCTAGAGCAGACACAACAATAATAAATGTCAGATTTCAACAATGTGCTCGCTCTCAGAAAACATTAAAGAGGTCTACGGGAACCTCGTATCCTCTCGTTCTCTGAATCATGAGGAAAAAGTGTGGTTTTAGTGTGAAGGTGGATCAGTCAGTGAAGCAGTGAAAGCCCTACTCTGCAGTCAGTTATGCTGGTCTCATGATTTTGTCAGTTTATTTCGCTGGTGGGAGACGTTTACATTCAAGGCTCTCTGTCAGAAAAGCTTTAAGACGTCTGGCAAGGCTGTATAAAAAGCAAAGTGCATATTGGCAACAGGATGATTGGGTCAAACGCAACACTTTCACCAGGAGTCTGACACAGTTTGAGTCCTGTGTCCAGCAATCAGTCAGTTCTATTTTTAGACCTGCTTGACTGTTTTCAGGTTACTGGAAAAAAACCTTTAGGTCTTAGTTGTAGCTTGGTGATGTTCAAGCAAAAAGCTATGAGGTTAGGACAAGATCATGGCTGGTTGAAATGCATCTTTTACCATTAACCATGTGTTAGACCAGGGGTGTCCAACATGTGGCCCGCGGGCCAAAAGTGGTCCTCCAGAGGGTCCAATCCGGCCCTCAAAGCGTAAAAATTCCGGAGAAGACATTAACTGCAGATTGTAAATTAGTAAAACTATAAATTTAAAATAATTTCTAGACCATGACGAAGAAGTTTGATCATGAAGTAAAATACTAGATTGTTCATTGTTCTTTTGTGTGTCATTTTTGTAATGTTTGTCTTGTTTTTGTTGTTTTTTTGTCTTTTTTTTGTCTGATTTGTTGTTTTGATCCTCCAGTAAATCCTCTCTGGTTCAGTTCCAGGTGACTAAATGTTGTGTTCCTTTGTCGACACTCTGTGATCTGGAAGTTGTAATGTGGAAATGATAAACTGAGGCTGAATGTTGATGAAACTGAATTTATTTTTCTTCAGAAATTTCACGTTGTTCATTATGTTTTGTAAAAAGATAATTCCTTAAATGTGAACATTTTCAGAATGTACTTTTTTGCTCTAACACAAAGGGACCATTAGGAGTTGTGGTTATTTATAGATTATTATGCTGTGGTTTTACTGGAGATCAGACTGGGCTGAATGTGGAACCTGGACTAAAATGAGTTTGACTCTCCTGTGTTAGAGACAAACTTCTACTGTGCATTTGATTCCTCAAAATTCACCAGAAGTCATCATTTAAAGGTTTATTTTTCCACAATTTCCTCTGTGGAAGATGCTCCCTGTAGTTTTGTCCAATTTAACGCTTCATACTGTGCTTCAGCCACCGCCGGCCCCTATTGCTGTTCAATATGGATCAGTGATTGATGGACAGATGTTGTTTTTCACAGTGTCATTCTAGAGTGGATCAGACAAGTGCACTATTCAGGTAGTGTGCAGAGTTTATCAAGTTTAAGATAGACTATTTCCTCCGCTGATAAAAGAAATGTAAAATGTGTTCATATCCAGGTCTGTGGAGTATACGCTCATCAGAAGGTGCTTATTTCTTGAAAAATTAAATTTCTGTCCAATCCTATTGCTGGTCCACGAAACCAAATCCTACTCAAAATTTTCACGAAAGGCACATTTTAAATCTGAACTGAAAGTATCGCCATGGTCAGACCATTAGAGGCAAGAATTTGTATTTGAGGGGAACTCAGCCTATTCACTGGAAGAAATGCTCCTCTCAAAACAAACAAACAAAAACTTATTTCAAGGAACTTTTACCTTGAAATAAGTGAAAAAATCTGACAATAGAACAAGTGAAAAATGCCCTGGGGATGTCTCTCGAAATAAGGTATGATATTTAGAATCTTGAGCTCTCAAAATTAGCTGGGAAAACTTATTTTAAGCTCTATTTTACCAGGATTGTCAAGCTTAGGTGTCTTAAAATAGGCCACATATGCTAAAAAAAAAAAATTCGTAGTTTTTCACTCAAAAATAGATTTTTGCTTTCATGTAACCTCCTAATTTGAGATGCATTAAACCTCGTGTCGTCCTGCGGGTCAAAATTGACCCATATTCGAAGATGTTGGAAAAAAAAATATTTTCACAGTGAAACTTCTGATGTCCACATCTTCAACATTTTGGGGAAATCTTTGAACATTTTTTGGTGGAAAAAAAGAAAAGTTAAAAATGTTTCTTAAGAACGTTCACAAAAAAATCAATCAAAATCCAGCGAATTTTGCTGGATTTTGGTTGATTTCTATGTGAATGTTCTTAAAGAAAATATTAGAAGTTTTACTGATATATATGGAATCACTTTAGATATTTTTAGGATTTTTTTGGAAGATTTTTACTCATTTTTTGAAAATATTTACAAGAATTTTCTTGCCAAATTTGGGGGATTAAAAAAAAAAAATCTAACTTTTAAGGAAAACTTTTAAGGAATTATTGGAATTTTCTTCCTGAAGGTTTTGCAAATTTTCAGACATTTGGGGAATTTTTTTGCAGATTTTTTTCACACAAGGAAACAATATTTTTTGGTGTCCGTAAATGAGGACAAGAGGAGGGTTAAACTTATTTTGAGTTTTCTCGTAAAATACACCTCAAAACAAGACAAGATAATTTCGAGATTGTTTGACTTAACAAGATATTTAAGATGCTTTGTCTTAAAACAAGTCCCTCCATCTGCTGAAATGTCTCTTGTTAAGTGAATTTATCTTAAATCAAGTGGGATGAAACATTTAGACTAAAAATAAGACAAATAGACTTGGTAAGATGAAGAGTTTTTGCAGTGTGTCACTTCCCACTACGTCAGCCTCAGACTCTAAATTTAGTGGAATAACACTTGTCATCGAACTCCCTCCATGATAAGTGGCTGTGAACGATGCATTGCGGCCAGACATGCTGACTGGCTCCATACGTACGTACTCCACATGGATATATCACCACAGCAGCCCTGCAGGCACTCCTGCCCCTGCTGGACTTACTGTACTCGGTGGCGGTGACGGTAATGTTATGCCAGGCGGCCTCCTCTCGGTCCAGGCTTCTGAGCAGGAACACGGATCCATTCCCCGGATGGACGTTGAACACGCGGTCCATGTCAGTGCGACGGTCGATAGAATACCTGCAACAAGTCAGACAGCGAGAGGGTGAGAAAGGGCTAAGTTAAGCCAGTGGGTGGGATGAAGTACAGTAGCCCTGTGTCTATGCAGCCTCA
This sequence comes from Amphiprion ocellaris, assembly GCF_022539595.1. NCBI lineage: Eukaryota > Metazoa > Chordata > Actinopteri > Pomacentridae > Amphiprion > Amphiprion ocellaris. The sequence goes on from NC_072775.1 coordinate 753,544, forward strand.
CCAGGGAGTCGCTGCAGTGGGGAGAGGAATTGATTTCTCTGAATCTCTGAATGGAGGGGAGCACATTGTGATAGAGACAAGATAAAAGTGATGTGGTGCACTGTGGAGTTATTGCAGACGTGTTTAAGTCTTTAAAGCCGTTGAAGGGACGATGTGAGCTCATAAACTTTGCATTGCTTTGGGCCTGAGCTGCTGCATGAAGCCGTTTTGTTTCCCACAGGAGTCTGTTGGTTAAAACGTGCTGCTGTACCTGTGGCCAGGTGAAACAAAGAGGACAAAGGTTTCAAGATGTACCAGCTACAGAAATACCTGCATGACAGCCTGTGAACTTGTGAGTTATAATAACATTTTTTTTTTTTGCCATGGCAACAAAACGCATGAAAAAGTATCTTAATTAACCTTTGTCTTTGCTAAAATTGGCCAAGAAAAACAAATTAACTGTAGATAATCAAAATTACTATTTACTTTCTCTCCCAAACTTTTGTGAATTTAATGATGAACCTGTGCTGCATTTGCTCAACCTATAAATAACCTGTAATGTGTGGTAGTAAATGATATAATGCGCTGCGAGAATTATTCATTTCTTTCTGTCTTTTGGTATTTTTGTCAGAACCAGGCTCCCTGTATCCCCGAATTTAATCTTCGTGCTAAGCTACATAGGCTAACTGTGTTCTAACTGCAATTTGGTCAATGAGATTGTTATTGATCTCCTTATCTCAGTCACTGAAATGTTAAATGACATATTTAACGTACTGGATTTGTACATGAATTGTGTTGTTGGCCTTCAAGAGGTTAAAACGTGTTCATGCATGTTGAAAATGCATAAATGCACCAACAATTGAGGAGGGAAAAGGATGAAGAATGTTCAAAACTAGCAGCATACTCATTCATTTTAATTGGATCACTTACTTTAGCATTAATGCTAATTATGGTTGTGACAAAACAACTCCTCAGAGTCGCACAACCCTGCCTCAGAGCGTTGCAAACCTCCTCGTTTTAGTGTTTGTTGAAACTGGACTCGCTCTTCTAACCAACACCTGAATAGAGATGAACCTGATGACAGACCTCATTGTATTTTGTGAACGTGGGGCTGTTTATGGTCTGAACACCTGGTTAGAAGAGGTCACACACGCACACACACACACACATGCACACACACACACATGCACACACACACACGCGCACGCACACACACACGTCCACTCAGCCAACAATGGGCATACTGGCCGTTTGTTGTTCATAAAACAATGAGAACTACACAGAAATTAGGCCGAATCCACTCTAAACACCTATTAATGCACTTTTTCTGATGTCTGAAGTAAATTCTAAACCAAAAAAAGTGATACAAACTTTAAATCCGTGAGGCTGAGCAAGAAAAAAAAAAAACCCAGACGTCACTGATATTCAAACCAGCGGAATCACATAACTGTGCTGCTGTGGAAGCTGCAGCATTCTGTCCTCTCTTCCTATTCACTCCTACTGTAGCCTCCTCAAAACATCACAGCTACTTGAAAAACTCTTCCCACTGTCTGCGGACTGCTCACAGAGCATTCTCTATTTTGGAACTAGTTGCTGAATGCAGCTATTCACACCTTCAAAGCACTCCATAGATAATAGAACTGAGATGCCTTTGCCTCAGTCTTTTTTTTCCTGCCTGTCAAAGTGGAGGCAAACTGCTGTGTGAACAGGAAGTGCACATTGTACTGTATGTGAGCGTCTCCCGTGTCTGGATCAAGGCTGGTTTCGCTATCCACTCAACATCAAACCGCTATCAGTTCATTATATATCTTTCAATCCTCATTATTGTTTTGCATAAAGAGATATATGAATCTAAAGCATAAACTCTGCCTCAGTACATCCAGGCTTGATCATAATTAGAAAGCACTCAACAGTAAAATAATAGTTCACTGACACAATGTGAATAGACGATACAGCCTCGTACGCAAATGCACAAACACAAGAATAATTGGAATTGTGTGAGTGTGTGTGTGTGGCCCCTTGTGACACATCATTTTAAGAGCACTCCATGGTTCCATGCTTGTTTTAATTGGAATATGGTCCTCATCAGTTTGCCTGCTTTAAATGGAGAGACATAATAGCCCAGTTCCAGCCTCCAACTGCGCTCCGTCCTTCCTGCCACACTTGAACACACAAACTGCTGTCATCCACTCATCATACATCTATCATGCTCATTCCCATCCAGCTAATCCGACAGTTTTCTGTCTTTACTCTCCACCACTTTCTAAATTCATACTTTTGACTCAAATTGCCAGTTGAGATGAGGGAAGTTCCAGCATATAACAGAGCTGTACCTCTCTGCTCACTACCTGCAGTACAAAGAGCAGATTTCTGAGGGCTTCAGGCGTTTTATTTTGTAAACGTCACAATATTCCCTGGATGTTCTGATGCCGTGTGAGTGATGGACAATTACTAAGAGAAGAGCAACAGAGCTCAAACTATCCTAATACTGAGCATGAATAATGAGCAGCACCGCAGTGAGGCAGGGGGTTTAAACATAGCTTCCAGCACACGTTTCTGCTGTGTACGTACTCAGTGGTTTAAACACACAGATGTATAGTCCACAGAGTGATTGCTGTACCACCTATCTTTGAACCTACTAATCTTTTTTCACTTGTTTTCCTTATATTCAGACTCTTAACAGAACTCCTCACACACTTCTAGGAGCACTGAGGTTCATTTGAAGTCAGATGTTTGTGTGGTTTTGCTGAGATTTCTACAACAGCAGAGCACAATGGTTTTTTGTTTTATGTCTGATACAAGGAATGGTTCCCTTATAGTCCAAAAGAAAACCCAGTTAGTGAAAAATATTGCTTCTGTATATATTTTTGTAAAAATAGTTTTTTAAAATAATAATAAATAATTGAAATGCATAAAAACACCCTTGAGAAAATCTGAGAAATGCTTCAGCAATGCTGTCCAGCTTCTGTGTTTGTGTTTGACAGGCTGAGGTCCAATGGAGGCAGGACAGACAGAAAACACAAACTGTATCCTGTAATAAGCTAAGTGGGGATTAGAAACAGACAAAGGCAGACTGCGGTAGTTAGCAGATGTAGAAGGATCATGCAACATCTAAACCGGCTGATGCTGATGCTGCTTCGGATGCCGTTTCATGTGCTGCATCTGACCATCCTTTATGTCTAACCTTCAAACTGAGGCACCAGCAGCACACTCTTCTTTGGTGGATGCTTGTTTGATTGCTTATTCACCAAGCTAAGAAGCAGGACAAGACAAGGCTTTGTTTGTAATAAGAAAGAGACATTCATTAAACAGCTAATGAAAGTTGTTTTTGTTCAGATCTGTGTGGAATGAGAGGCTGCTGGTAGTATGAGTGAATATCTGCCAATAATGGAACAGTGGAATTAAGTGACAGTGAAAAATGCATGACTTTTCAGGATTACAAAGTGTGGCTACAACAGAGAATACTTTCCCCACTACTGGATCCACGGTGGATTCACCTGTTTTTGTCTAAATTTATCTACATGCTGGAAACTGGGGGGAAAGTTTTATGCTTAGGCTCAATCCTGCCAACAATATGGTAAAGCTGCCACAGCAGCTGTGACATACTGAGATCACATTTTTATTTATAATTTATCTTTTTTTTCTAAATTTGAAAATATATTCAAACATTCAACAGGCCCCATCTGGCTGCTCTGCTGTTACTGGCTATGGCATGAAGAGTCTTACTCCTCTGGAACAGTGAAAAATAATAGTGTTTAGTGATCATTTAAATAATAAATGCACTGTGTTTACAAGATAGTACCAATTAAATCCACCAGAAAAACCAAAGCACAGAGTGTAGCTGACAGAAGTTTCGCTTTGTGTACGGAAACAAAAGCTGTACTTTAGTTATTTCAAGTCCGGTGAGACTAAAACAAGCATTAAAATCCAAAACCGGGTCCTACAAGAACCTTGACGAAGCTGCTATAGTAGTTTATTGCCTTCATAATTCATACAACTCAAACATGTTAAAAAAACTAAGTAATGAGATGGATTTGTTGCCTTACTTGACCATGCTGCGAGCTCCATCGGGGTCCATGGCGCTGACTGAGCCCACAGCGACACCCACTGCAGCGTCTTCCTTCACCTCCATCAGGTAGCTGGCTTTGTCGAACAGCGGCGGCTCGTCCACGTCCTCTACGGCGATCCGGACCGTGGCCATGTCTTTGGAGCCGGAGGACATGAAGCGAGGGTCCACCTGGGTGTTCTGGACCTGGATCTCTACTGTGTATGACGGCTTCTTCTCAAAATCCAAAGGCTGCAGAGACAAAGAGGAAAATGCAGTTTGATCAACACCAAGCTTACTGATTAGTGCAGCTTCCAATAGTGGTGATGAATATTAACCCTCGTGTCGTCCTGTGGGTCAAATTGATCCGTTTTAAAGTTTGAAAATGTGGAAAGGAAATATATTTTCACAGTGAAACTTCTGATGTCCCCATTTTCAACATTTTTGGGAAATTTTTGAACATTTTTTGGTGGAAAAAAAGAAATGTTACAAATGTTTCTGAAGAACATTCACATAAAAATCATTTTTATGTGAATGTTCTTCAAGAAAATATTACAAGTTTTACTTATATATATGGAATCACTTTAGATATTTTTAGGATTTTTTTTGAAGATTTTTACTCATTGTTTGAAAATATTACAAGAATTTCCTTGCCAAATTTGGGGGATTTCAAAAATAAAACTTTTACGGGAAACTTCTAAGGAATTACTGGAATTTTCTTCCTGAAGGTTTTGCACATTTTCAGAAATTTGGGGATTTTTTTGTTGAATTTTTGGATTTTTTTTTGGAAACAGTATTATTTGGTGCCTGTAAATGAAGACAGCAGGAGGGCTAAGATTGTGACACCTTCTGCAGAGAACAATTACTGATGCAAGAGGTTTTTTTCTTAGTATGATGGTAAAAAAAAATCTATAAATGAAGTTGAAAAGCCTGAAGCACCGACTGAATTTCTATTGTACTATTTTAACTTATTGATGCAGGATCCAGGCAATCACAAACACAGATCAGATTTTTAGATCGTACACAGTCAAAGAAACACAACGCCAAGCAGAACACAACACTTACTTGTAATCCTGCAAGCTATTCAGTTATTTTATATTTAATTTTACCGTTGAGAAATTGAGCATCAAAGGCAGGATTTATGGAATGTGAGGACACATCTCTTCTACTGTATCACTGCTGCTGTCTGAATGATAAAAGAACGAGAACAACCTGCACCAAAGTCGAACATTAATAAAAATGTGATACAAAGCAGCTGACAGATCCAATCTGGTGACAAATTATAATAGCTTTCAGAAAGCGCAAATAATTTTGATGAAATCTGTTCCCTGACATCATCTCTGACAATACAGCATGGCTGTTGTTTCAGACAAGAACAAAGCTTGAGATTAACTTGACTAACGTGTTGTTTTTGCTTCCTTAAAGGAATCCTGGATATTGTCTTCATCCTGTATCCTGCTGACAGAATATCACTACGTCTTTGTTGAAGCTTGCAGACTGTCTTAGGTTTGTGTCAGCATGAGGAACAAAAGCATTTCTAAAAATCAATTTTGATTGTACATGAGTAAACGCACAGTCTGTGAGAACACTGGAATTATTTCTACATTCAGTAGCATGAAAAGCTCCAGTCCTGCGTATTAGCGCCTGCTGCAAAGGCTCGGACAGGGGGCTGTGAAGGTAAAGAGGAATAAGTTTAATTTGGTTTCTTTCATCTGTCAAGCATGCCTGGGCTTTGCATATTTAACAGCATGTGTAAAACAGACTACGTGGGCAGGATCCTTATGAGTCCAAAGTGTGGGATCTGCTGAATCACTGCTTTAGAATTCATTTGATTGAACCAATGCGGTGGGAAAAACATCAAGATAATTAAAAGGCGGCCTCATTTGACAATGGGCAACAGGAAAGCTATGGATTTCACATGATGTACAAAAGATGCAGTTTGACTTTGAGTGAATGACACCTGAAATCCTCTCTGGTGCTATTTGTTTTCACATTAACTCTACAAAAACCTAATAAGGAGATGTTTTTCATTGTGAGTCCCATTAGTGCACTTTTATAGATCTAGTTTTCAGGTCGGCGCTGCAAATGTGATTAGTTCTCTGAGCTCACAGTTTAATCTTCCTCCCTCTCACCTTGCTGACGGTGATGACTCCCTCCTGAGTGTCTTTGTCAGCGGAGATGTCGAACATGTCCATGCCGTCTCCGCTGACGATGGTGAAGTACATCTCAGCGTTCCTCCCGATGTCCCGGTCAGTGGCTTGAATCCTCCCAACTGGAGAACCAGACTTGGACGACTCAGGAACTCTGAACTGGTATATACCTGAAAAACAACACAGAGGGTCAGCTGCAAAATACAGGCCAAGATATGCACATCTGCATGATCACGATACATCTATATAGCATAGAGATAAAACTGTATGGAGGAGGTTTTGTTGTTCCTTCCCTCTGTCGCCAAGTGCTTCTTTGAAGCTAATCCATAGGAAACTTTGGATTGTTTGGGTCTCTCTGTTTAAAATGTCTAAGGTCCTCACTTTTCTAAGTGAGGTTCTATGATAAATTGGCACTATATGAATAAAATAAAGTTGAACTGAACTAAACTGAATTTGCTCAGTGCATCATTAACCCTCGTGTCGTCCTGCGGATAAAAATCTACCCATTTTAAAGTTTGAAAATGTAGGGAAAAAAAAACTATTTTCACAGTGAAACTTCTGATGTCCACATTTTCAACATTTTTGGGAAATCTTTGAACATTTTTTGATGGAAAAGAAGAAATGTTAAAAATGTTTCTTAAGAACATTCACATAAAAATCAACCAAAATCCAGCAAATTTCACTGGATTTTGGTTGATTTTTATGTGAATGTTCTTAAAGAAAATATTAGAAGTTTTACTGATATATATGGAATCACTTTAGATATTTTTAGGATTTTTTTTTTGAAGATTTTTACTCATTTTTTGAAAATATTTACAAGAATTTTCTTGTCAAATTTGGGGGATTTTTTTGAAATTAAACTTTTAAGGGAAACTTTTAAGGAATTATTGGAATTTCCTTCCTGAAGGTTTTGCAAAATTTTCAGATATTTGGGGAATTATTTTGCAGACAAGGAAACAATATTTTTTGGTGCCTGTAAATGAGGACAACAGGAGGGTTGAAGTCGGTGGTGAAGCATCACGGCTGCAAACGTTAAACAAATGTGCATTATTGTTCTGTAACTATGCAAGCTTTTCCTCACATATACAGAAGTGCATTCAAACAAAACACACACAGAGTCACAAAAAAACTACAAAAAGAGAATTCTTAAAGCATTGCAGTCATTTGAAAAAGATGCTAGCTGATACATTTCTTTGGCTGATAATTCATCTGGACCTGGAAATACATTCTGTGTCTGATTGTTTCATCAATAAGAAGCAGATCGTATTATTAATAAAGTATATTGGCTATTTGTATAGTTTGAATCTGTCATAACACTTGTGACTGAACTGATTTTATAAGCTTCATCAGTAGGGTGAGTGGAGCAGAGCCCTATCTACACTATCTAAATGGGAAATCCATTGAGCCGTATCAGATGCAATAATGTCCAACAAGCAGCTTAGCAGCAGCTGTTTGCTTTAACTTTCCACCTGTTGAAGTGATGCAGAGGTTTACTACAAGCTGTGTCCGACAGTCGCTTCAACCACGACACACCTAGCTTCACTACTAGGTGTGTCTAAGTACACTCTGACACTCTTAATGTGAAGAATACCTTGCAGAGAAAAAGAGGACGTGTTGTTAGATCCCTCTGCAGTCTACTAGCTTTGAAGTGGCAGCAGAAGAGTCTTTGGGAGGTGCATGGACTTCACTGCCTTAATTATCCACACCTAAAAATGCATGGATAAAAGTCATGCTCGAGGAGACCTGCTTGGTCACCACTCTTTTGTAACTGGAGCTTACCATGGCTGCTTATTCTTTTGCACTTTACCACCCATCCTGTGGCTTATTTACTGAAATGAAAATGTTATTTGTACAAACGCTGGTGTTGGGCTCGAGTTGGGTCATAACACATCAGAAAAACTCAAACAAAGACATCAAGAAAGTTTCTCTCCTTGGAAAGAAAGAGACAGTATAAATGCTGAATGGTGAAACAACATCTTTCTGTTGTCTCAGAACTTCATAAAGAAGGTTAGACAGGTAGATAGCAAGAACAAAAGAAGCATTCTCTTTCCAAAAAAAAAGGAGTGTAAATGCTGATGGAAGCTGGAACAATGTCTCTGCCAGACTGCTGACGATCATTAAAAAAAGCATTTCAATGTATTTTTTTGGAGCGTGATGTATCCTTTTGT